>NW_027187839.1:0-60681 GCF_041381155.1 Argopecten irradians
GCATTTCCTTTCCCAAATACATGCTATGTGCTGGTTTGAAATTAGCAATTAGCACTAGCCTGTGCTGGTAAAGGGATGCTGTCTGATCTGCTTTGAACCTTTTCTCATTTTCCTATACCTAATCTTATTCTGTTGATGCAGTTATCAATAGTTACTTGCTATTTCTTTGTCAAACTTTAATAGAATTTTCAGGTTAGGCATGTTTATAATTTCCTATTCTTTCCTAGTACTTGCCATGTGTTAGCTACATTTTAAGTGCTAGCACTAGCCTGTGCTGGTAGAGAATTGGTGAAAACCTCATCTAGAATTTTAGTTGGGTTATCTCCCCTGATCTCCCAATACAGTACTCTTACAATTTGGCTTGGACAATGACCGTGCTTGACTGCACACCATTGACACAAGTACATTGTTTTCTTAAATCAAACACCACTTCCCTAATGAAAACACAAATTGAATCTTGGACATATGTTGTGTCAAATTTTACTCTTCCCTAACACTCATCACTTGATAGAGTTAAGTTTAATTCTGACACTGGCACCTGGTGCACTATATAAATCCCTGCTTTATCCATTTCAAATCACTTTCATTTACTTGTACTATAAGGCAAGACATCAGTAAAAGACTAAAAGGTAAGTCTTATTCTTTCTCAACATAAATCCTGTGCTACAACAAAAGTATATCAACCAATATCCAAAATCATACTAATTAGCTCTAGTCTGTGCTGGCATACAAATGGCACCATTTCTGAAAACATGTTTTCATCAATTCAATCAGAACATTTCTTGGATACTAATAATGGAATTAACTGCCTGACTCTTTCCTAGTACTTGCTATGTGCTGTTGTGAAAATCTTCAGTAGCACTAGCCTGTGCTTGTAGAGAGCAGGTTTACTCTTCATTACTGCTATCACCTAGTTGCTCCCAAATGACATGTGTGTGCTGCATTTCCTTTCCCAATGCATGCTATGTGCTGGTTTGAAATCAACGATTAGCACTAGCCTGTGCTGGTGAAGGAATGAAGTCCAATCTACATTCATCTCTTGCTTTTCAAGCTTATCATAGTGACTTTTTCAATTGGCCTGACTCTTTCCTAGTACTTGCTATGTGCTGTTGTGAAAATCTTCAGTAGCACTAGCCTGTGCTTGTAGAGAGCTAGTTGCTCCCAAATGAACATGTGTGCTGCATTTCCTTTCCATCATGCTATGTGCTGGTTTGAAATCACGATTAGCACTAGCCTGTGCTGGTGAAGGAATGAAGTCCAATCTACATTCATCTCTTGCTTTTCAAGCTTATCATAGTGACTTTTTCAATTGCTGACTCTTCCTAGTACTTGCTATGTGCTGTTGTGAAAATCTTCAGTAGCACTAGCCTGTGCTTGTAGAGAGCAGGTTTACTCTTCATTACTGCTATCACCTAGTTGCTCCCAAATGACATGATGTGTGCTGCATTTCCTTTCCCAATACATGCTATGTGCTGGTTTGAAATTAGCAATTAGCACTAGCCTGTGCTGGTAAAGGGATGCTGTCTGATCTGCTTTGAACCTTTTCTCATTTTCCTATACCTAATCTTATTCTGTTGATGCAGTATTCAATAGTTACTTGCTATTTCTTTGTCAAACTTTAATAGAATTTTCAGGTTAGGCATGTTTATAATTTCCTATTCTTTCCTAGTACTTGCCATGTGTTAGCTACATTTTAAGTGCTAGCACTAGCCTGTGCTGGTAGAGAATTGGTGAAAACCTCATCTAGAATTTTAGTTGGGTTATCTCCCCTGATCTCCCAATACAGTACTCTTACAATTTGGCTTGGACAATGACCGTGCTTGACTGCACACCATTGACACAAGTACATTGTTTTCTTAAATCAAACACCACTTCCCTAATGAAAACACAAATTGAATCTTGGACATATGTTGTGTCAAATTTTACTCTTCCCTAACACTCATCACTTGATAGAGTTAAGTTTAATTCTGACACTGGCACCTGGTGCACTATATAAATCCCTGCTTTATCCATTTCAAATCACTTTCATTTACTTGTACTATAAGGCAAGACATCAGTAAAAGACTAAAAGGTAAGTCTTATTCTTTCTCAACATAAATCCTGTGCTACAACAAAAGTATATCAACCAATATCCAAAATCATACTAATTAGCTCTAGTCTGTGCTGGCATACAAATGGCACCATTTCTGAAAACATGTTTTCATCAATTCAATCAGAACATTTCTTGGATACTAATAATGGAATTAACTGCCTGACTCTTTCCTAGTACTTGCTATGTGCTGTTGTGAAAATCTTCAGTAGCACTAGCCTGTGCTTGTAGAGAGCAGGTTTACTCTTCATTACTGCTATCACCTAGTTGCTCCCAAATGACATGTGTGCTGCATTTCCTTTCCCAATGCATGCTATGTGCTGGTTTGAAATCAACGATTAGCACTAGCCTGTGCTGGTGAAGGAATGAAGTCCAATCTACATTCATCTCTTGCTTTTCAAGCTTATCATAGTGACTTTTTCAATTGGCCTGACTCTTTCCTAGTACTTGCTATGTGCTGTTGTGAAAATCTTCAGTAGCACTAGCCTGTGCTTGTAGAGAGCAGGTTTACTCTTCATTACTGCTATCACCTAGTTGCTCCCAAATGACATGATGTGTGCTGCATTTCCTTTCCCAATACATGCTATGTGCTGGTTTGAAATTAGCAATTAGCACTAGCCTGTGCTGGTAAAGGGATGCTGTCTGATCTGCTTTGAACCTTTTCTCATTTTCCTATACCTAATCTTATTCTGTTGATGCAGTATCAATAGTTACTTGCTATTTCTTTGTCAAACTTTAATAGAATTTTCAGGTTAGGCATGTTTATAATTTCCTATTCTTTCCTAGTACTTGCCATGTGTTAGCTACATTTTAAGTGCTAGCACTAGCCTGTGCTGGTAGAGAATTGGTGAAAACCTCATCTAGAATTTTAGTTGGGTTATCTCCCCTGATCTCCCAATACAGTACTCTTACAATTTGGCTTGGACAATGACCGTGCTTGACTGCACACCATTGACACAAGTACATTGTTTTCTTAAATCAAACACCACTTCCCTAATGAAAACACAAATTGAATCTTGGACATATGTTGTGTCAAATTTTACTCTTCCCTAACACTCATCACTTGATAGAGTTAAGTTTAATTCTGACACTGGCACCTGGTGCACTATATAAATCCCTGCTTTATCCATTTCAAATCACTTTCATTTACTTGTACTATAAGGCAAGACATCAGTAAAAGACTAAAAGGTAAGTCTTATTCTTTCTCAACATAAATCCTGTGCTACAACAAAAGTATATCAACCAATATCCAAAATCATACTAATTAGCTCTAGTCTGTGCTGGCATACAAATGGCACCATTTCTGAAAACATGTTTTCATCAATTCAATCAGAACATTTCTTGGATACTAATAATGGAATTAACTGCCTGACTCTTTCCTAGTACTTGCTATGTGCTGTTGTGAAAATCTTCAGTAGCACTAGCCTGTGCTTGTAGAGAGCAGGTTTACTCTTCATTACTGCTATCACCTAGTTGCTCCCAAATGACATGTGTGCTGCATTTCCTTTCCCAATGCATGCTATGTGCTGGTTTGAAATCAACGATTAGCACTAGCCTGTGCTGGTGAAGGAATGAAGTCCAATCTACATTCATCTCTTGCTTTTCAAGCTTATCATAGTGACTTTTTCAATTGGCCTGACTCTTTCCTAGTACTTGCTATGTGCTGTTGTGAAAATCTTCAGTAGCACTAGCCTGTGCTTGTAGAGAGCAGGTTTACTCTTCATTACTGCTATCACCTAGTTGCTCCCAAATGACATGTGTGCTGCATTTCCTTTCCCAATACATGCTATGTGCTGGTTTGAAATTAGCAATTAGCACTAGCCTGTGCTGGTAAAGGGATGCTGTCTGATCTGCTTTGAACCTTTTCTCATTTTCCTATACCTAATCTTATTCTGTTGATGCAGTATCAATAGTTACTTGCTATTTCTTTGTCAAACTTTAATAGAATTTTCAGGTTAGGCATGTTTATAATTTCCTATTCTTTCCTAGTACTTGCCATGTGTTAGCTACATTTTAAGTGCTAGCACTAGCCTGTGCTGGTAGAGAATTGGTGAAAACCTCATCTAGAATTTTAGTTGGGTTATCTCCCCTGATCTCCCAATACAGTACTCTTACAATTTGGCTTGGACAATGACCGTGCTTGACTGCACACCATTGACACAAGTACATTGTTTTCTTAAATCAAACACCACTTCCCTAATGAAAACACAAATTGAATCTTGGACATATGTTGTGTCAAATTTTACTCTTCCCTAACACTCATCACTTGATAGAGTTAAGTTTAATTCTGACACTGGCACCTGGTGCACTATATAAATCCCTGCTTTATCCATTTCAAATCACTTTCATTTACTTGTACTATAAGGCAAGACATCAGTAAAAGACTAAAAGGTAAGTCTTATTCTTTCTCAACATAAATCCTGTGCTACAACAAAAGTATATCAACCAATATCCAAAATCATACTAATTAGCTCTAGTCTGTGCTGGCATACAAATGGCACCATTTCTGAAAACATGTTTTCATCAATTCAATCAGAACATTTCTTGGATACTAATAATGGAATTAACTGCCTGACTCTTTCCTAGTACTTGCTATGTGCTGTTGTGAAAATCTTCAGTAGCACTAGCCTGTGCTTGTAGAGAGCAGGTTTACTCTTCATTACTGCTATCACCTAGTTGCTCCCAAATGACATGATGTGTGCTGCATTTCCTTTCCCAATGCATGCTATGTGCTGGTTTGAAATCAACGATTAGCACTAGCCTGTGCTGGTGAAGGAATGAAGTCCAATCTACATTCATCTCTTGCTTTTCAAGCTTATCATAGTGACTTTTTCAATTGGCCTGACTCTTTCCTAGTACTTGCTATGTGCTGTTGTGAAAATCTTCAGTAGCACTAGCCTGTGCTTGTAGAGAGCAGGTTTACTCTTCATTACTGCTATCACCTAGTTGCTCCCAAATGACATGTGTGCTGCATTTTCTTTCCCAATGCATGCTATGTGCTGGTTTGAAATCAACGATTAGCACTAGCCTGTGCTGGTGAAGGAATGAAGTCCAATCTACATTCATCTCTTGCTTTTCAAGCTTATCATAGTGACTTTTTCAATTGGCCTGACTCTTTCCTAGTACTTGCTATGTGCTGTTGTGAAAATCTTCAGTAGCACTAGCCTGTGCTTGTAGAGAGCAGGTTTACTTCTTCATTACTGCTATCACCTAGTTGCTCCCAAATGACATGATGTGTGCTGCATTTCCTTTCCCAATACATGCTATGTGCTGGTTTGAAATTAGCAATTAGCACTAGCCTGTGCTGGTAAAGGGATGCTGTCTGATCTGCTTTGAACCTTTTCTCATTTTCCTATACCTAATCTTATTCTGTTGATGCAGTATCAATAGTTACTTGCTATTTCTTTGTCAAACTTTAATAGAATTTTCAGGTTAGGCATGTTTATAATTTCCTATTCTTTCCTAGTACTTGCCATGTGTTAGCTACATTTTAAGTGCTAGCACTAGCCTGTGCTGGTAGAGAATTGGTGAAAACCTCATCTAGAATTTTAGTTGGGTTATCTCCCCTGATCTCCCAATACAGTACTCTTACAATTTGGCTTGGACAATGACCGTGCTTGACTGCACACCATTGACACAAGTACATTGTTTTCTTAAATCAAACACCACTTCCCTAATGAAAACACAAATTGAATCTTGGACATATGTTGTGTCAAATTTTACTCTTCCCTAACACTCATCACTTGATAGAGTTAAGTTTAATTCTGACACTGGCACCTGGTGCACTATATAAATCCCTGCTTTATCCATTTCAAATCACTTTCATTTACTTGTACTATAAGGCAAGACATCAGTAAAAGACTAAAAGGTAAGTCTTATTCTTTCTCAACATAAATCCTGTGCTACAACAAAAGTATATCAACCAATATCCAAAATCATACTAATTAGCTCTAGTCTGTGCTGGCATACAAATGGCACCATTTCTGAAAACATGTTTTCATCAATTCAATCAGAACATTTCTTGGATACTAATAATGGAATTAACTGCCTGACTCTTTCCTAGTACTTGCTATGTGCTGTTGTGAAAATCTTCAGTAGCACTAGCCTGTGCTTGTAGAGAGCAGGTTTACTCTTCATTACTGCTATCACCTAGTTGCTCCCAAATGACATGATGTGTGTGCTGCATTTCCTTTCCCAATGCATGCTATGTGCTGGTTTGAAATCAACGATTAGCACTAGCCTGTGCTGGTGAAGGAATGAAGTCCAATCTACATTCATCTCTTGCTTTTCAAGCTTATCATAGTGACTTTTTCAATTGGCCTGACTCTTTCCTAGTACTTGCTATGTGCTGTTGTGAAAATCTTCAGTAGCACTAGCCTGTGCTTGTAGAGAGCAGGTTTACTCTTCATTACTGCTATCACCTAGTTGCTCCCAAATGACATGATGTGTGCTGCATTTCCTTTCCCAATACATGCTATGTGCTGGTTTGAAATTAGCAATTAGCACTAGCCTGTGCTGGTAAAGGGATGCTGTCTGATCTGCTTTGAACCTTTTCTCATTTTCCTATACCTAATCTTATTCTGTTGATGCAGTATCAATAGTTACTTGCTATTTCTTTGTCAAACTTTAATAGAATTTTCAGGTTAGGCATGTTTATAATTTCCTATTCTTTCCTAGTACTTGCCATGTGTTAGCTACATTTTAAGTGCTAGCACTAGCCTGTGCTGGTAGAGAATTGGTGAAAACCTCATCTAGAATTTTAGTTGGGTTATCTCCCCTGATCTCCCAATACAGTACTCTTACAATTTGGCTTGGACAATGACCGTGCTTGACTGCACACCATTGACACAAGTACATTGTTTTCTTAAATCAAACACCACTTCCCTAATGAAAACACAAATTGAATCTTGGACATATGTTGTGTCAAATTTTACTCTTCCCTAACACTCATCACTTGATAGAGTTAAGTTTAATTCTGACACTGGCACCTGGTGCACTATATAAATCCCTGCTTTATCCATTTCAAATCACTTTCATTTACTTGTACTATAAGGCAAGACATCAGTAAAAGACTAAAAGGTAAGTCTTATTCTTTCTCAACATAAATCCTGTGCTACAACAAAAGTATATCAACCAATATCCAAAATCATACTAATTAGCTCTAGTCTGTGCTGGCATACAAATGGCACCATTTCTGAAAACATGTTTTCATCAATTCAATCAGAACATTTCTTGGATACTAATAATGGAATTAACTGCCTGACTCTTTCCTAGTACTTGCTATGTGCTGTTGTGAAAATCTTCAGTAGCACTAGCCTGTGCTTGTAGAGAGCAGGTTTACTCTTCATTACTGCTATCACCTAGTTGCTCCCAAATGACATGATGTGTGCTGCATTTCCTTTCCCAATGCATGCTATGTGCTGGTTTGAAATCAACGATTAGCACTAGCCTGTGCTGGTGAAGGAATGAAGTCCAATCTACATTCATCTCTTCCTTTTCAAGCTTATCATAGTGACTTTTTCAATTGGCCTGACTCTTTCCTAGTACTTGCTATGTGCTGTTGTGAAAATCTTCAGTAGCACTAGCCTGTGCTTGTAGAGAGCAGGTTTACTCTTCATTACTGCTATCACCTAGTTGCTCCCAAATGACATGATGTGTGCTGCATTTCCTTTCCCAATGCATGCTATGTGCTGGTTTGAAATCAACGATTAGCACTAGCCTGTGCTGGTGAAGGAATGAAGTCCAATCTACATTCATCTCTTGCTTTTCAAGCTTATCATAGTGACTTTTTCAATTGGCCTGACTCTTTCCTAGTACTTTTGCTATGTGCTGTTGTGAAAATCTTCAGTAGCACTAGCCTGTGCTTGTAGAGAGCAGGTTTACTCTTCATTACTGCTATCACCTAGTTGCTCCCAAATGACATGATGTGTGCTGCATTTCCTTTCCCAATACATGCTATGTGCTGGTTTGAAATTAGCAATTAGCACTAGCCTGTGCTGGTAAAGGGATACTGTCTGATCTGCTTTGAACCTTTTCTCATTTTCCTATACCTAATCTTATTCTGTTGATGCAGTATCAATAGTTACTTGCTATTTCTTTGTCAAACTTTAATAGAATTTTCAGGTTAGGCATGTTTATAATTTCCTATTCTTTCCTAGTACTTGCCATGTGTTAGCTACATTTTAAGTGCTAGCACTAGCCTGTGCTGGTAGAGAATTGGTGAAAACCTCATCTAGAATTTTAGTTGGGTTATCTCCCCTGATCTCCCAATACAGTACTCTTACAATTTGGCTTGGACAATGACCGTGCTTGACTGCACACCATTGACACAAGTACATTGTTTTCTTAAATCAAACACCACTTCCCTAATGAAAACACAAATTGAATCTTGGACATATGTTGTGTCAAATTTTACTCTTCCCTAACACTCATCACTTGATAGAGTTAAGTTTAATTCTGACACTGGCACCTGGTGCACTATATAAATCCCTGCTTTATCCATTTCAAATCACTTTCATTTACTTGTACTATAAGGCAAGACATCAGTAAAAGACTAAAAGGTAAGTCTTATTCTTTCTCAACATAAATCCTGTGCTACAACAAAAGTATATCAACCAATATCCAAAATCATACTAATTAGCTCTAGTCTGTGCTGGCATACAAATGGCACCATTTCTGAAAACATGTTTTCATCAATTCAATCAGAACATTTCTTGGATACTAATAATGGAATTAACTGCCTGACTCTTTCCTAGTACTTGCTATGTGCTGTTGTGAAAATCTTCAGTAGCACTAGCCTGTGCTTGTAGAGAGCAGGTTTACTCTTCATTACTGCTATCACCTAGTTGCTCCCAAATGACATGATGTGTGCTGCATTTCCTTTCCCAATGCATGCTATGTGCTGGTTTGAAATCAACGATTAGCACTAGCCTGTGCTGGTGAAGGAATGAAGTCCAATCTACATTCATCTCTTGCTTTTCAAGCTTATCATAGTGACTTTTTCAATTGGCCTGACTCTTTCCTAGTACTTGCATGTGCTGTTGTGAAAATCTTCAGTAGCTAGCTGTGCTGTAGAGGCAGGTTTACTCTCATTACTGCTATACCTAGTTGCTCCAAATGCTATGTGCTGATTTGTGCTGGGAGGAATGAGTCAATCTAAATCTTTCAGCTTATCATAGCACTTGCTATGTGCCTCAGTGCTTGCTTGTAGAGAGCAGGTTTACTCTTCATTATTGCTATCACCTAGTTGCTCCCAAATGACATGTGTGCTGCATTTCCTTTCCCAATACATGCTATGTGCTGGTTTGAAATTAGCAATTAGCACTAGCCTGTGCTGGTAAAGGGATGCTGTCTGATCTGCTTTGAACCTTTTCTCATTTTCCTATACCTAATCTTATTCTGTTGATGCAGTATCAATAGTTACTTGCTATTTCTTTGTCAAACTTTAATAGAATTTTCAGGTTAGGCATGTTTATAATTTCCTATTCTTTCCTAGTACTTGCCATGTGTTAGCTACATTTTAAGTGCTAGCACTAGCCTGTGCTGGTAGAGAATTGGTGAAAACCTCATCTAGAATTTTAGTTGGGTTATCTCCCCTGATCTCCCAATACAGTACTCTTACAATTTGGCTTGGACAATGACCGTGCTTGACTGCACACCATTGACACAAGTACATTGTTTTCTTAAATCAAACACCACTTCCCTAATGAAAACACAAATTGAATCTTGGACATATGTTGTGTCAAATTTTACTCTTCCCTAACACTCATCACTTGATAGAGTTAAGTTTAATTCTGACACTGGCACCTGGTGCACTATATAAATCCCTGCTTTATCCATTTCAAATCACTTTCATTTACTTGTACTATAAGGCAAGACATCAGTAAAAGACTAAAAGGTAAGTCTTATTCTTTCTCAACATAAATCCTGTGCTACAACAAAAGTATATCAACCAATATCCAAAATCATACTAATTAGCTCTAGTCTGTGCTGGCATACAAATGGCACCATTTCTGAAAACATGTTTTCATCAATTCAATCAGAACATTTCTTGGATACTAATAATGGAATTAACTGCCTGACTCTTTCCTAGTACTTGCTATGTGCTGTTGTGAAAATCTTCAGTAGCACTAGCCTGTGCTTGTAGAGAGCAGGTTTACTCTTCATTACTGCTATCACCTAGTTGCTCCCAAATGACATAATGTGTGCTGCATTTCCTTTCCCAATACATGCTATGTGCTGGTTTGAAATCAACGATTAGCACTAGCCTGTGCTGGTGAAGGAATGAAGTCCAATCTACATTCATCTCTCTTTTCAAGCTTATCATAGTGACTTTTTCAATTGGCCTGACTCTTTCCTAGTACTTGCTATGTGCTGTTGTGAAAATCTTCAGTAGCACTAGCCTGTGCTTGTAGAGAGCAGGTTTACTCTTCATTACTGCTATCACCTAGTTGCTCCCAAATGACATGATGTGTGCTGCATTTCCTTTCCCAATGCATGCTATGTGCTGGTTTGAAATCAACGATTAGCACTAGCCTGTGCTGGTGAAGGAATGAAGTCCAATCTACATTCATCTCTTTGCTTTTCAAGCTTATCATAGTGACTTTTTCAATTGGCCTGACTCTTTCCTAGTACTTGCTATGTGCTGTTGTGAAAATCTTCAGTAGCACTAGCCTGTGCTTGTAGAGAGCAGGTTTACTCTTCATTACTGCTATCACCTAGTTGCTCCCAAATGACATGATGTGTGCTGCATTTCCTTTCCCAATGCATGCTATGTGCTGGTTTGAAATCAACGATTAGCACTAGCCTGTGCTGGTGAAGGAATGAAGTCCAATCTACATTCATCTCTTGCTTTTCAAGCTTATCATAGTGACTTTTTTCAATTGGCCTGACTCTTTCCTAGTACTTGCTATGTGCTGTTGTGAAAATCTTCAGTAGCACTAGCCTGTGCTTGTAGAGAGCAGGTTTACTCTTCATTACTGCTATCACCTAGTTGCTCCCAAATGACATGATGTGTGCTGCATTTCCTTTCCCAATACATGCTATGTGCTGGTTTGAAATTAGCAATTAGCACTAGCCTGTGCTGGTAAAGGGATGCTGTCTGATCTGCTTTGAACCTTTTCTCATTTTCCTATACCTAATCTTATTCTGTTGATGCAGTATCAATAGTTACTTGCTATTTCTTTGTCAAACTTTAATAGAATTTTCAGGTTAGGCATGTTTATAATTTCCTATTCTTTCCTAGTACTTGCCATGTGTTAGCTACATTTTAAGTGCTAGCACTAGCCTGTGCTGGTAGAGAATTGGTGAAAACCTCATCTAGAATTTTAGTTGGGTTATCTCCCCTGATCTCCCAATACAGTACTCTTACAATTTGGCTTGGACAATGACCGTGCTTGACTGCACACCATTGACACAAGTACATTGTTTTCTTAAATCAAACACCACTTTCCTAATGAAAACACAAATTGAATCTTGGACATATGTTGTGTCAAATTTTACTCTTCCCTAACACTCATCACTTGATAGAGTTAAGTTTTAATTCTGACACTGGCACCTGGTGCACTATATAAATCCCTGCTTTATCCATTTCAAATCACTTTCATTTACTTGTACTATAAGGCAAGACATCAGTAAAAGACTAAAAGGTAAGTCTTATTCTTTCTCAACATAAATCCTGTGCTACAACAAAAGTATATCAACCAATATCCAAAATCATACTAATTAGCTCTAGTCTGTGCTGGCATACAAATGGCACCATTTCTGAAAACATGTTTTCATCAATTCAATCAGAACATTTCTTGGATACTAATAATGGAATTAACTGCCTGACTCTTTCCTAGTACTTGCTATGTGCTGTTGTGAAAATCTTCAGTAGCACTAGCCTGTGCTTGTAGAGAGCAGGTTTACTCTTCATTACTGCTATCACCTAGTTGCTCCCAAATGACATGATGTGTGCTGCATTTCCTTTCCCAATGCATGCTATGTGCTGGTTTGAAATCAACGATTAGCACTAGCCTGTGCTGGTGAAGGAATGAAGTCCAATCTACATTCATCTCTTGCTTTTCAAGCTTATCATAGTGACTTTTTCAATTGGCCTGACTCTTTCCTAGTACTTGCTATGTGCTGTTGTGAAAATCTTCAGTAGCACTAGCCTGTGCTTGTAGAGAGCAGGTTTACTCTTCATTACTGCTATCACCTAGTTGCTCCCAAATGACATGATGTGTGCTGCATTTCCTTTCCCAATACATGCTATGTGCTGGTTTGAAATTAGCAATTAGCACTAGCCTGTGCTGGTAAAGGGATGCTGTCTGATCTGCTTTGAACCTTTTCTCATTTTCCTATACCTAATCTTATTCTGTTGATGCAGTATCAATAGTTACTTGCTATTTCTTTGTCAAACTTTAATAGAATTTTCAGGTTAGGCATGTTTATAATTTCCTATTCTTTCCTAGTACTTGCCATGTGTTAGCTACATTTTAAGTGCTAGCACTAGCCTGTGCTGGTAGAGAATTGGTGAAAACCTCATCTAGAATTTTAGTTGGGTTATCTCCCCTGATCTCCCAATACAGTACTCTTACAATTTGGCTTGGACAATGACCGTGCTTGACTGCACACCATTGACACAAGTACATTGTTTTCTTAAATCAAACACCACTTCCCTAATGAAAACACAAATTGAATCTTGGACATATGTTGTGTCAAATTTTACTC
This sequence comes from Argopecten irradians, assembly GCF_041381155.1. Taxonomy (NCBI): domain Eukaryota; kingdom Metazoa; phylum Mollusca; class Bivalvia; order Pectinida; family Pectinidae; genus Argopecten; species Argopecten irradians. The sequence continues at coordinate 12,803 of NW_027187839.1, forward strand.
TTCCCTAACACTCATCACTTGATAGAGTTAAGTTTAATTCTGACACTGGCACCTGGTGCACTATATAAATCCCTGCTTTTATCCATTTCAAATCACTTTCATTTACTTGTACTATAAGGCAAGACATCAGTAAAAGACTAAAAGGTAAGTCTTATTCTTTCTCAACATAAATCCTGTGCTACAACAAAAGTATATCAACCAATATCCAAAATCATACTAATTAGCTCTAGTCTGTGCTGGCATACAAATGGCACCATTTCTGAAAACATGTTTTCATCAATTCAATCAGAACATTTCTTGGATACTAATAATGGAATTAACTGCCTGACTCTTTCCTAGTACTTGCTATGTGCTGTTGTGAAAATCTTCAGTAGCACTAGCCATTGCTTGTAGAGAGCAGGTTTACTCTTCATTACTGCTATCACCTAGTTGCTCCCAAATGACATAAATGTGTGCTGCATTTCCTTTCCCAATACATGCTATGTGCTGGTTTGAAATCAACGATTAGCACTAGCCTGTGCTGGTGAAGGAATGAAGTCCAATCTACATTCATCTCTTGCTTTTCAAGCTTATCATAGTGACTTTTTCAATTGGCCTGACTCTTTCCTAGTACTTGCTATGTGCTGTTGTGAAAATCTTCAGTAGCACTAGCCTGTGCTTGTAGAGAGCAGGTTTACTCTTCATTACTGCTGTCACCTAGTTGCTCCCAAATGACATGATGTGTGCTGCATTTCCTTTCCCAATACATGCTATGTGCTGGTTTGAAATTAGCAATTAGCACTAGCCTGTGCTGGTAAAGGGATGCTGTCTGATCTGCTTTGAACCTTTTCTCATTTTCCTATACCTAATCTTATTCTGTTGATGCAGTATCAATAGTTACTTGCTATTTCTTTGTCAAACTTTAATAGAATTTTCAGGTTAGGCATGTTTATAATTTCCTATTCTTTCCTAGTACTTGCCATGTGTTAGCTACATTTTAAGTGCTAGCACTAGCCTGTGCTGGTAGAGAATTGGTGAAAACCTCATCTAGAATTTTAGTTGGGTTATATCCCCTGATCTCCCAATACAGTACTCTTACAATTTGGCTTGGACAATGACCGTGCTTGACTGCACACCATTGACACAAGTACATTGTTTTCTTAAATCAAACACCACTTCCCTAATGAAAACACAAATTGAATCTTGGACATATGTTGTGTCAAATTTTACTCTTCCCTAACACTCATCACTTGATAGAGTTAAGTTTAATTCTGACACTGGCACCTGGTGCACTATATAAATCCCTGCTTTATCCATTTCAAATCACTTTCATTTACTTGTACTATAAGGCAAGACATCAGTAAAAGACTAAAAGGTAAGTCTTATTCTTTCTCAACATAAATCCTGTGCTACAACAAAAGTATATCAACCAATATCCAAAATCATACTAATTAGCTCTAGTCTGTGCTGGCATACAAATGGCACCATTTCTGAAAACATGTTTTCATCAATTCAATCAGAACATTTCTTGGATACTAATAATGGAATTAACTGCCTGACTCTTTCCTAGTACTTGCTATGTGCTGTTGTGAAAATCTTCAGTAGCACTAGCCTGTGCTTGTAGAGAGCAGGTTTACTCTTCATTACTGCTATCACCTCACCTAGTTGCTCCCAAATGACATGATGTGTGCTGCATTTCCTTTCCCAATACATGCTATGTGCTGGTTTGAAATCAACGATTAGCACTAGCCTGTGCTGGTGAAGGAATGAAGTCCAATCTACATTCATCTCTTGCTTTTCAAGCTTATCATAGTGGACTTTTTCAATTGGCCTGACTCTTTCCTAGTACTTGCTATGTGCTGTTGTGAAAATCTTCAGTAGCACTAGCCTGTGCTTGTAGAGAGCAGGTTTACTCTTCATTACTGCTATCACCTAGTTGCTCCCAAATGACATGATGTGTGCTGCATTTCCTTTCCCAATACATGCTATGTGCTGGTTTGAAATTAGCAATTAGCACTAGCCTGTGCTGGTAAAGGGATGCTGTCTGATCTGCTTTGAACCTTTTCTCATTTTCCTATACCTAATCTTATTCTGTTGATGCAGTATCAATAGTTACTTGCTATTTCTTTGTCAAACTTTAATAGAATTTTCAGGTTAGGCATGTTTATAATTTCCTATTCTTTCCTAGTACTTGCCATGTGTTAGCTACATTTTAAGTGCTAGCACTAGCCTGGTGCTGGTAGAGAATTGGTGAAAACCTCATCTAGAATTTTAGTTGGGTTATCTCCCCTGATCTCCCAATACAGTACTCTTACAATTTGGCTTGGACAATGACCGTGCTTGACTGCACACCATTGACACAAGTACATTGTTTTCTTAAATCAAACACCACTTCCCTAATGAAAACACAAATTGAATCTTGGACATATGTTGTGTCAAATTTTACTCTTCCCTAACACTCATCACTTGATAGAGTTAAGTTTAATTCTGACACTGGCACCTGGTGCACTATATAAATCCCTGCTTTATCCATTTCAAATCACTTTCATTTACTTGTACTATAAGGCAAGACATCAGTAAAAGACTAAAAGGTAAGTCTTATTCTTTCTCAACATAAATCCTGTGCTACAACAAAAGTATATCAACCAATATCCAAAATCATACTAATTAGCTCTAGTCTGTGCTGGCATACAAATGGCACCATTTCTGAAAACATGTTTTCATCAATTCAATCAGAACATTTCTTGGATACTAATAATGGAATTAACTGCCTGACTCTTTCCTAGTACTTGCTATGTGCTGTTGTGAAAATCTTCAGTAGCACTAGCCTGTGCTTGTAGAGAGCAGGTTTACTCTTCATTACTGCTATCACCTAGTTGCTCCCAAATGACATGTGTGCTGCATTTCCTTTCCCAAGAGCATGCTATGTGCTGGTTTTTGAAATCAACGATTAGCACTAGCCTGTGCTTGGTTGAAGGAAGAAGTCCCAATCTACATTCATCTCTTCCTTTTCAAGCTTATCATAGTGACTTTTTTCAATTGAGGTGCCTGACTCTTTCCTAGTACATAATGTGCTGGTTGCTATCACTATCACCTAGTTGCTCCCAAATGACATGTGTGCTGCATTTCCTTTCCCAATGCATGCTATGTGCTGGTTTGAAATTAGCAATTAGCACTAGCCTGTGCTGGTAAAGGGATACTGTCTGATCTGTCTTTGAACCTTTTCTCATTTTCCTATACCTAATCTTATTCTGTTGATGCAGTATCAATAGTTACTTGCTATTTTTCTTTGTCAAACTTTAATAGAATTTTCAGGTTAGGCATTTTTATAATTTCCTATTCTTTCCTAGTACTTGCCATGTGTTAGCTACATTTTAAGTGCTTAGCACTAGCCTGTGCTGGTAGAGAATTGGTGAAAACCTCATCTAGAATTTTAGTTGGGTTATCTCCCCTGATCTCCCAATACAGTACTCTTACAATTTGGGGCTTGGACAATGACCGTGCTTGACTGCACACCATTGACACAAGTACATTGTTTTCTTAAATCAAACACCACTTCCCTAATGAAAACACAAATTGAATCTTGGACATATGTTTGTGGTCAAATTTTTACTCTTCCCTAACACTCATCACTTGATAGAGTTAAGTTTAATTCTGACACTGGCAACCTGGTGCACTATATAAATCCCCTGCTTTATCCATTTCAAATCACTTTCATTTACTTGTACTATAAGGGCAAGACATCAGTAAAAGACTAAAAGGTAAGTCTTATTCTTTCTCAACATAAATCCACGTGTGCTATCCAAACAACTAAGAGCTCTATGGCATTCAAAACCATTTTCCTGAAAACATATCCAAAATCATACCTAATTTAGCTTTCTAGTCTGTGCTAGTTGTATGCAGTACAAATGGCACTCCATCTTTCTGAAAACATGTTTTCATGCTAATTCAATCAGAACATTTCTTGGATACTAATAATGGAATTAACTGCCTGACTCTTTCCTAGTACTTGCTATGTGCTGGTTGTGAAAATCTTCAGTAGCACTAGCCTTGCTGCTTGTAGAGAGCAGGTTTACTCTTCATTACTGCTATCACCTAGTTGCTCCCAAATGACATGATGTGTGCTGCATTTCCTTTCCCAATGCGATGCTATGTGCTGGTTTGAAATCAAACGATTAGCACTAGCCTGTGCTGGGTGAAGGAATGAAGTTCCCAATCTACATTCATCTCTTTGCTTTTCAAGCTTATCATAGTGACTTTTTCAATTGGCCTGACTCTGTTCCTAGTACTTTTTTGCTATGTGCTGTTGTTTGTGAAAATCTTCAGTTTAGCACTAGCCTGTTGCTTGTAGAGAGCAGGTTTTACTCTTCATTACTGCTATCACCTAGTTGCTCCCCAAATGACATGATGATGTGTGCTGCATTTTCCTTTCCCAATACATGCTATGTGCTGGGTTTGAAATTAGCAATTAGCACTAGCCTGTGCTGGTAAAAGGGATGCTGTCTGATCTGCTTTGAACCTTTTTCTCATTTTTCCTATACCTAATCTTATTCTGTTGATGCAGTATCAATAGTTTACTTGCTATTTCTTTGTCAAACTTTAATAGAGAATTTTCAGGTTAGGCATGTTTAATTAATTTCCTATTCTTTCCTAGTACTTGCCATGTGTTTAGCTACATTTTAAGTGCTAGCACTAGGCCTGTGCTGGGTAGAAGAATTGGTGATATTAAAATCAAAAAAACCTCATCTATAAATTTAGAGTTGGGTTTTTTATCTCCCCTGATCTCCCAATACATAGTACTCTCTACAATTTGGCTTGGACAATGACCGAGGTCTCATGCTTGACTGCAACACCATTTCGAGACTATACAAGTACATTGTTTTCATCTTAAATCAAACACCACTTCCCATAATGAATAACACAAATTTGAATCTTGGACATATATGCTTGTGTCAAATTTTACTCACTCCTTCCCTAACACGCATCCATCACTATTGATAGAGTTAAGTTTCAATTCTGACACTGGCGGCATCCCTGGGTGTCACTATATAATAAATCCCTGCTTTATCCAATTTCCATTTTCAAATCACTTTCATTTAGTATATCTTCTTTTATATGTTCAGGCAAGAGACATTCTCTTAAAAGACTCAAAAAGGTAACTAGTCTTATCTTCTTTCTTCTTTTCACATAAAATCCTGTGCTACACAAAAAGAGTATATGTCAACCAATATCCAATCAATCATACTAATTAGCTCTAGTCTGTGCTGGCATACAAATGGCACCATCTTCTGAAAACATGATTTTTTTCATCAATTCAATCAGAAACATTTCTTGGATACTAATAATGGAATTAACTGCGCCTGACTCTTTCCTAGTACTTGCTATGTGCTGTTTGTGAAAATCTTCAGTAGCACTAGCCTGTGCTTGGGTAGAGAGCGAGGTTTACTACATCTTCATTACTGCTATCACCTAGTTGCTGCCCAAATGACATATGGCTGTTGCTGCATCTTTCCTTTAGGCCCAATGCATGCTATGGTGCTGGTTTGAAATCAACGATTAGCACTGAGTATCCAGTTCTGGTGAAGGGTGAATGAAGGCCAATCTAACATGTCATCTCTTCCTGTTCAAGCTTATTAGTTTGGTGACATTTTTCACTTGCTATCAAAGTGACTTTTTTTTGTTAGTAATTGGCCTGAGCATCATTCCTAGTAAACTGTGTGCAATGGGGTGGCTGTTGTGAAAATCAGTCCAGTAGCACTAGCCTGTCCTTGTAGAGAGCAGGTTTACTCTTCCATTACTGCTATACACCTAGTTGCTCCGGAACATGACAATGATGTGCTGCCTTTGCTTTTCCTATCCCCGCATGCATGCTATGTGCTTGCGTTTGAAAAGCAACGATTAGCACTATCCTCGTGCTGGTTGAAGTGAAATGGAAGTCCAATTCTACAATCTTCTCTTGCTGTTTCAAGCTTATCATAGTGACTTTTTCAATTTGGCCCTGAACTCTTTCCTTAGTACTCTGTTCTATGTTGCAGTATCGTTGAAAATTCTCAGCAGTAAGCACAGTATCCCTGTGCTTGTTAGATAGCAGGTTTACTCCTTCATTTACTGCTATTACCTAGTTGCCTCCCAAATGACAATGGAGTGAGTGCTGCATCTTTCCTTTCCGCAAAGCATGCAATGGTGCTGGTTTGAAATCAACAAACGATTAGCACTAAGCCTGTTGCTGGTAAAGGAATGAAGTCCTATCTACAATTCATCCACGGTTGCTTATCAAAGCTTATCATATTGACTTTTTCAATAGTCCCTGACTCTTATGCAGCGTACTGTGCTCTATGTGCGTGTGTTGAAAATCCCGCCCCCCCCGAATCAGTACATCAGGCCTGTGCTTGTCAGAGAGCAGGTTTATTACCTCTTACATTACTTGCTATCGCCTAGTTTGCTCCCAAAATTGACAATGAATGTGTGCTGCACTTTCCTTTTATCCCAATACAATGCTATGGTTCAGGTTTTGAAATTAGCAAGGTGTTAAGACACTAAGCCTGTGCTGGTAAAGGGATGCTCGTCTGATCTGCTTATGAACCTTTTTCTCATTGTTCCTATACCCTAATGTTATTCTGTTGATGCATTATCAATAGTTACTTGATATTTCTTCTGACAAACTTTTAATTGAGAATTTTTAGGTTCTATGGCATGTTATTATAATATTCCTATTCTTTTCAATTGTACTTGCCAAGTTTAGCTACATTTTAAGTGGCTCAGCACTGAGGCCTGTGCTGGTAGGTAGAACTGGTGACAAACCTCATCTATCTATTAATTTAGTTGGGTTATCTCCACCAGATCTCCCAATACAGCTACTCTTGCACAATGACCGTTTGGTACAGTACTTGTTTCTTTACAATTTGGCTTGGACATTGTACAAATTTTACTCTTCTTTACTTGCTTGACAATGACCGTGCACCATGGTGACACAAGTACATTGTTTTCTACAATCATTTACCTTGTGAAACGAGACTTACAGTACGTACAGCCGATTGTACCTGTAAAATAATTATGTTTACAATTCTATTTTCCCCTTTAAAATACATATATCCTCATGATCCTATTCTCCTATCTTTTGTTGTTTTCTTTCCCGCGTCTCTCGTCATTTGAGCTATGCATTTTGCACCTTTTTTTTCTTTTCGGAAGAGTTCCGATACGAGCGGTAACAAATGAATTACTGTCTAGGTTATGTGTAAAATATGTGTATATACACGGGGATTCACTATGACAAACAAATTATGTGTTTGATTATGTGCAATTACATGTATGTATATTCTTCTCACAAATTTGAATTGTTGACGATATTTAAATAAGATCGTTTTCCATAAAATAAATAAATATTTGTTATTTACAGACGTTTTGAAAGATATTTTGCTGTTGCCTTTAATTGTAAAATGCTGATTAAGTGTTATACATAATGATCTGCTTTTCAGGTTTGCTGAATTGATTTGATATACATTAAACGACCGATATCATATTCTGGTAATATTTGATGTACTTTGTGGCACGTAATTCCAGTATTTATTTATTTCTGCGTTTATATTCAATGTTTCTGCGTTTATATTCAATGTTTCTGCGTTTATATTCAATGTTTCTGCGCTAATATTAACACATTTCGTAGCTTACATCGAGCGGGCGCGCCGAGTCGTGACGGCCGAGCACACGGCTTACACGGGTAAACTTTACCTTGTGAAACGAGACTTACAGTACGTACAGCCGCCAGCCGATTGTACCTGAAAAACAATTATGTTTACAATTCTCTTTTCCCCTTTCAAAATACATATACCATAATTATCATATTCTCCTACATGTATATTTTGTTGTTTTCTTTCCCGCGTCTCGTCATTTGAGCTATGCATTTTGCATCTTTTTTTCGGAAGAGTTCCGATATGAGCGGTAACAAATGTACACGGAGATTAACTATGACAAACAAATTATGTGTTTGATTATGTGCAATTACATGTATGTATATTCTTCTCACAAATTTGAATTGTTGACGATATTAAAATAAGATCGTTTTCCATAAAATGAATAAATATTTGTTATTTACAGACGTTTTGCTGTTGCCTTTAATTGTAAAATGCTGATTAAGTGTTATACATAATGATCTGCTTTTCAGGTTTGCTGAATTGATTTGATATACATTAAACGACCGATATCATATTCTGGTAATTATTTGATGTACTTTGTTGCACGTAATGCCAGTATAGAGGCCAAACTTAACTGGTGAACTAATACGATAAAATTTAATTCATATTGTCAGAAACAATTATACATATATGTTTCTGATTAAATACATGTTTAGTTTTAAGAAGTATTCGTCAATTATTTATCATAAAATTATAAATAGTATACACGTGTCAATTTTCAGTTGTTTTTATTCATGCTAAAGATATATAATTCGTAATATATAAATGCGTATTTTCGAGTGTTCATGGGTCTTTTTGTGATATTTGGGTAGCCATGAAAATGGCTTTTTTTTTATAAAGGATTGGCTGATTATAAGATCAAGCCCTCATGTGTCTGATGGCCCGGTCAATGCTGTTGGAGAAAGCAACTTCCGCCGACGGTTTCAGGTGTGTACCATCTTTAGCTCGGATTGAGGTTGTCTTCAACAAGTCTCTGTCGTGTTGGCAAATGATGTCAGGGTGTTGTTTCTTCATCATTCTGTTGATAAGTGATGCGGCTTGTTGAATTTGCGATCGTGTCTCGGAAAAAGCTCGCCGAACATCACCACTTCTACACCCTGGGCGATAAACAGTTGATGGATTTCTTGAAGAAGTCCAATTGTACGGGCCGTTGACTGGTCAGCGATGTCATTTTCGCCTATCTGTACAAAGACGGAGTGATAGATGGAAAAATCTTCGGCTAGTACGATGTCTCTCAGCTGTCGAAGCTTCAAACCACCTCGTCCGAAGGCATGGAATGACCAATTGGGTAGTGGTATTTCTTCTTTTCTCCATCGGGCGATGAGGCGTCTGATAAAGCTGTGACCGAGGATGCAGGTCTTCTTGGTGTCGCTGGGTTTACAGGTATCGGTAAGTTGCTTCTTGAAAGGTATTCATGTTGTATGATACTATTAAGGATTGTGTGAGGGAGTATTTATAGCCTTGGCCACTGATATTTTTTGTCGGAATGACAAAGGAAAGACTATAAAATTCAAACAAGATTCAGGCAATTAAGAAGTTTTATTGGTCATTAAAAAGATCACTCTTTCTCACAATTGTTTTTTTATTTTATTTGATATTACATAATTACATGTTTGACTTAAATAAACAATGGTGATATACTGTCTTTGCTAATTAGTCAGTGTTATGGTAAAGGTTTTTACTATATACCCTAATTACGAGGCCATGCCAGGCCTATGTTATTACAACGTAAGCGAACTTAGCCTTGGTCATGTATGATTTTCTTTTGTGTCGTCAAAGCTGAGGTTCTACTTTATGGATACGTCTCATATAGGAGAGTAGGTATAGGGTGCTGTATTTCATCGATTGGTTAAATGATAAAACGGTGTAAATTTCTTCTTCATATTCCAGGTTTTACACATAAGGGTTAGTGAGGTTTTCATCGAATTTTTTTTAAATATTATCTTATTTCTTTGTCAGCGTTTAACTTATTGAATATGAAACGCGTTAACGGACTTACATTAATTTATTTATACGTCTTTCTGATTCAGTATGCGATTTTTCTATACTCGTGAACGTCGTTACACACTAAAAGAATATCTTTGTTAAAAGGGTTTGATTTCCGAATTATTACTATCTACGTGGACAATATTAAAGAACCGTCTTTAATAAGCAAAACTGGTTCGTCTGGGGATATTTGTGTAGAGCTAGGGTACAAACTCGTTATGAGGAAAATGACATCGGGAGATATACCGGTGTCTGTTATTAATCATCCTTATCTCTATTTTCTGTTAAAAAGAGAACAACAAAGTGTGAAAAATTAATACTTGTTTGTGAATAAATAACTGATGAAATCCGTGCATTGGCACACGGTCACGAATAATGCACTAATATAGATTGGTCACTTTAATAACAGACCCCGAATTTTCATTACATATTTTCAGTTTAAGAGCAGACAACCTTTCGAAACCCAGTTACTGGGAGTGTGGCATAAGCTGGCATGTTATTTATTACATCATATTATATATACTATACGTCTTATAACATGGAATATTGTGTCAAACACTAAACCGCTAGGACAACGGCTAGCCATTTTTTTTCAAGGGCTTTATTGTTAAGTGCGTCGAAGTAATCGTTTTACAAAGTCTATACTATGATAATAACATTAAATAATATCTATATGAACGATGTACTGTGATTTTACATTTGTTAAAAATTCATTATACTCACAAAATGCTAATCAACGAAAAGACAGGAGACCACTTAGATTGTCAGTGAAGTACGCGGATAGTACCTTTTTGAACTCTAGTACACTTTATATGGGGGTTTATCAAAGATATCGTACTGGTACAAAAAAGAAAACAACTTGTAGTGGCCAGTTATTTGTGCGTGTCGCGCGTGTCTGGTCAGGGGAAATTTATTTTTTACCTGTTCTATTTAAGTTTTATGTTGTCGCATATAGATAAACTCCTCCTGGTGGAATTAATGTATTACGCACACCAGTTTGTCTTCCGACTAATTAATCCACAGATAACGGACGCCGTGGACAAATTTAGCTTATATTGCTTGCCCTTTATTGGGGCCATCTGACACCACGGGTAGGAGCTGAAGCTAGCGGTACCCTGCGGGGTTACGAATGGGATGCGTATGCATTTTGGGTGCGATGCTCGAAGTGAGGAATTAAATGGCCGACGATAGAGTTGTATAACTTTTTCATTGCGGATCATATGTGTATGATTTTAACACCAGAAACACAGTCATACTGCTACCTAATAATTTATTGAATAGACATTTGTATATATAGTTTTATATGTAGTGTAAGGTCTTAAATTTCTGTGAGCACGTTTTTCACACCGCGGTCGTTTATAATATAAGATGATAATATGATACTAAGGATTTTTGTGACTCTAAAATACATGCCTTGATGGTTTACCAAGGACGTATGTGTGGTGAATCAGTCACGCTGGGTTTTGGGCAAGTACGACGTAGGAGCTTTTGCGTTTGTGTACTGACCGTGACGTTAATTGGGCGACGACTGTTTTTCCGTTGATATCTGCCGGCGCAACCTTTGATGTAGCTTGTGGGTGCGAGGGTTACCGTCTTACTTTCTGAAGCGTCATTTCATGAGTTGTCGTATTTTTTAACAAAAATTTTAAGACATATCTTCTAAATCTTCCGTCCTTAAAGCAAGTACTAAACGTTGTGAAATTTTATTAACTTTTACATTGGTGTTTCGTTGGACTCGATTTCCCGGTTCGTCTAGCGTTACGCGTGGTGTTTAGTAGGGTAAAAGAGACAGTTCTCACTTATAAATCCTTGATGATACTTTTGACGATGTTGGGATACAAAATGGGGGTGGTTTCAGTACCAAGTATTTATGAATTGGCATATATATATACATTCACTTGACTTTATATATATAATCATTGACACACACGCCATATTGCAAGTCAGCAATTTTAGGAGATTCACGTAAACAGTACATCCGGGTACTCGGTAATCTGTACACATTTACATTTTTATTATGATAAAATGGTGCGTTAGTCCGATAACTATTAGGCCTAAATTAAGTTCAAAAAGTGTTAAATAAAATACGGAACACGATTACATATATACAAGGATTTATAAGCATTTATAATTCCATGATATATTTAAAGGATTTGTGCAGTCAAAAATGATAATTTCAGTTTGTGCTGGAAATGGCTTTATTAGACCGTGTAGAAACCTCTCCGTGCCGCGCGCGACCGGAATAACCTGTAAACGCCGATATCGAGGTCAAATTTTCTGACCGCCCGATTATGCATATTTCTAGCCCTAAACCGTGTGACGTCACAATAGTCCGTGGCTTATTGCTGTACTTTAACTGATGTGCTATCACTTACATCAACGGTCACATGAAAAGCCGATCAAAGATTTTTTTTATGATTACTTTTGAGTGAAGTTAATCGTACAATAACTTTGTCTCGAATATAAATAACTAAAAAGAGTGAAATTCTCTAATACTCTAATTTGTGCTCTAATAGCAGGTATCTTCGTGTAATTATGAAAGAAAATCCACACAGAAATAAAAGTTTCCGATTTTTTGTCGAGGAGTTCAGCAACGAATACGCTTTAATTAAATAATATTTTCCTGTAGTCTGTATCTTTGATACATTGTGAATTGCAAAGTTTGTGACTGTAGAATGAAATTTTACGTAACAATTGAAGAAATTCTTGATTAAAGCATCAAGGATGATGATGCTTGACATACGTACACACCGATGATTTATCATTACAAACATTGTGTTGTGTGTTGCTAACCGAATAAATCGAGATACATTTATTACAATACCGTAAAACATTTCAACATGTGGTAGAAAGAATTTACTTTCGATATTATAAAAGATCTAAATATTGAGATATTAAGCAAAACAAACTATTTTTTTTCAGACCGTGCGGTCGCTTTCAATTTTTAATCGATATACTAGTAGATACACCGACATTATAGATTATATATAGCCATGCCTTTGGTTTGATGGTTATGTAATACCTTGACCAGGATGTTATTTACCTGTACACAACGCCATTCATCGAACTCACCTGTAATTACCTGGCCGCGGGCAATTTGCTATTCGGTGGACTATATCGGGTATTTGCTATTGTCTTACTGTCAATCAGGTTAGGACATCCGTTAATTGGATTGTGATTTGAATTATGGAAACCCCGTACATCTATGCTCTTGGTTTTTTTATTGTCACCTCCATTTTTAGAATGAAGATGTAAAAGCAAATGGAAATAAAATATACCTGATCATACCTAGGAATACATATTACATACACATATATATATATATATATATGTCGTACGCAGGTAAAACAAAAATGGAAGGTGACTTATTCAGAAACAAAAATGGTTCTAAGAACTAGTTCAACTAAAGGTTTAACCTTAAAAATTATTCCAGTCTAGACTGTAATTACGGAATCGTGGCATATAGCAATCTCCAGTAATTTCTAAGGTATTAGTAAAAATTCTAAGCATGTATTTTCACCGTTTCGAATCTTAATGTACATGTATAGTCATACAAGAAGGGTTACAACATTATCACACTAATTATAAATATTTAAATATCACTTAATATATTTTTAAAAAGGTACAAGATCATATCTATTTTTAATGCCTGTATACGAATAATTTCAATTACATTTGAACACTGTATGTGGTTACTTTTTGGATTATACGATAAATGTACATATATCATACTATTAAATCTCGGTATGATATACAAAACGGTCGACAATGAATATACTATTAAGAATTTAGTATAATTTTGAAATAATGAATTTAAATCTACACTTAAACTGTAATATAGGAACATATATCAGAAATACCATTGATGTATTTCTGTTTTTTAGTAAACGTTATGGATAAAGTTTCAAAGGCAACAATATAGATATACATATTATTTTCGGTATAAGTTCGGTACTGTAACTCCATAACTGATAACCGTCCACATTTTATTTTTACTCAAAAACGGTGCCGTGTTTGCATCATATCGTTATAGCAGAAGTTTGAATGAAATAAAAACACGGATTCTATATATATTCATGCTAAATTTTGGGATTTTACTCGTAAAAAGATAGTGTTACATTATACTTTTTTTTATTACACTGAAATTTACATCATATGCTATCTAAATCTCAGTCCAGACTGATCCGAACATCATTTTGATATCGCTATCAAATTGGACTGATTATCTAAAGTTAAATATATGCTTGTTTGAATTTTTGAAGTGGTGTAAATGGAATGTTTTGAAATTGAAAATATCTACATCATAAAGCTAGAATAACCATTTATTCGAAAAACTCAAATTGTAGATCTAACGTATACGTATATATGCTGTATACATGTATAGTACTAGGCTTACCTTGCGTCACGGCTCGGCGCGCCCGCTCGATGTAAGCGACGAAATGTGTTAATATAAACGCAGAAACATTGAATATAAACGGAGAAACATTGAATATAAACGCAGAAATAAATAAATACTGGAATTACATGCAACAAAGTACATCAAATATTACCAGAATATGGATATCAGTCGTTTTATGTATATCAAATCAATTCAGCAAACCTGAAAAGCAGATCATTATGTATAACACTTAATCAGCATTTTACAATTAAAGGCAACAGCAAAATATCTTTCAAAACGTCTGTAAATAACAAATATTTATTTATTTTATGGAAAACGATCTTATTTTAATATCGTCAACAATTCAAAATTTGTGAGAAGAATATACATACATGTAATTGCACATAATCAAACCCATAATTTGTTTGTCATAGTTAATCCCCGTGTATATACACATATCATTTGTTACCGCACGTATCGGAACTCTTCCGAAAAAAAGGTGCAAAATGCATAGCTCAAATGACGAGACGCGGGAAAGAAAACAACAAAAGATAGGAGAATAGGATAATGAGGATATATGTATTTTTAAAGGGGAAAAGAAAATTGTAAACATAATTATTTTACAGGTACAATCGGCTGGCGGCTGTACGTACTGTAAGTCTCGTTTCACAAGGTAAAGTTTACCTGTGTAAGCCGTGTGCTCGGCCGTCACGGCTCGGCGCGCCCGCTCGATGTAAGCGACGAAATGTGTTAATATTAGCGCAGAAACATTGAATATAAACGCAGAAACACTGAATGTAAACGCAGAAACTCTTAATTCTATCGCCGAATCTGTTAATTTCACCGTCGCATCGGAAATGTTTGGCGATTCCCAATGTGTTGTTACAGTTGCGCTGAAAGTTGTTCATTTGTCAAAGAGTTATTTCCCTTTGAACGTAAGCTCGCTTGTGGTGTTTTCGCGCCTTAGAGAACTCTTCAACACTGTAAGGAAGAAAGAGTGGCAGTCATGAATGGAGAAGAACGCTGATATATTTGTAAAGATAATTTGAGAAGTTTATGAGGCCATAATGTAAGTTTTATATCTATTACATGAACTATAATGTTGAAATATGTTTCGATAAATAAGATTACAGTATTGTTGTCAGAAATTAGTTGATAGAAGCCCTGGCATTTGTCGCGATAAACAATGCCATGTGGCCTAGGGTCTTTTCTGTAAGTCATTTCGCCCACAATTGTCCCTATTTACTAGTGTAGGTTTTGAGTCGAGTTGACCATACGTATGTTCAGTGTACCGAGAGTGTTTATTATATTGAACGCTGTATAGAGCTAGAAATAACGGATTTCCTGTAAGGATTGTATAGTATTTGTAGCTAGGAATTACATTAATTGAAGTGAGTTATGTTTGTATCACATTTAGTCAGATAATTAGGTATACCCATAAGTAGTATAGCAAAGTGTATATTGTTATCATGATTAAGGCATGTTTCTAGTCAGTCTTATAACAGTTTAAGTACTTTTCAAGTACATTTCAAGTTTACTTAAGTACTTTTCAAGTACATTTCAAGTATGTTGTATTGTGATATTTTAAGTCTATGGTCGCATTGTAGATTAAGTCCAAAATACTCAGACAAGGTTATTTCTGTTTGTTACAGTCTTTTACTACGTTACGTTGGAATAAAGTTGCCACGCACTTTAAAGGAAGGGTTGTGTAGTTTGTCGCCCTACTAATAGTCCCGTGCAGGTACAGTAAAAGAATTATGGCCTCATAAACTTCTCAACATGGCTGGCAAGTCTGAAAACTCTGAAGAGCCAATGGAGCCTGATGCCGCTCGATCAAGAAGGCTGATTACCATGACTGAAAAAGCAGCCAAACAATTTAGAGACCGTGTAGAATCATATCAAAAAAGACTACACACTGCATGGTGTAAAATCCAAGCAATATTGGATGAACGTTCGGAACGTCAGAGCCCAGAACTTTTGAAGAAAACTCACACATCTGTTTGCTTAGAGTATGCTAGCTATCGTCTAGTCTCCAATGACTATGCTTCTTTCCTGGACAGTTCAAGATGTAAGGAGGGTGAAAGACTCTTTGAACAACATAATGATGAAGACAAACACCATGATCATCTAGTGAACCAATTTCTGGAAGAAATCGAGACTAAGAGGAGTCAAATATACCTTGATGATAAAAAGTCAACTTCTGGGAGGTCGTCAAGGTCCTATACAAGTTCAACTTCATCTATCAGAGCAAGGGCAAAGGCTAAGGCTGAAGCAGCCAGGGCGGCGATACCATTCACAGAGAAGAAAGCACTGCTTCTAAAACAGCAAGCAATAATAAAAGAACAAGAGGCACTCTCAACAGCTCAGACAGAGCGAAAACGTCTTGAAATTGAGGCAGAGATGCAGTTACTACATGAGCAAAGGTTATGTGCTGAGGCAGAAGCGGAAGTGGAAGCCTTGGAAACAATGGACAAGTGGGATATTGATGAACAAAGTAATCGAGTAAATGACAACATAATTCCATCAGATGTGAATTCCACTGAGCGCGTGAAGCAATACGTTGAGTCTCAACAACCTCAACCTCTTCAGCCTATGGCAAGTGGTAGTAATCCTCATCCATACTCAGAGATGGATTATCAGCAACAAGCATTAAACCCAGCAGCAGAAAACTTTGTTCCCTCTAATATAACAACTGAGATCTCCAGATTTATGCTAAGAAAGGACCTATTATTTTCTAGACTCACAGCCTTTAACGATTCGCCAGAGAATTTTCTGCCCTGGAAAGCTGGATTCTTGAATGTTGTTAAGGAACTTGGTGTTTCGCCAATAGAGGAATTGGACTTACTGGTGAAGTGGTTAGGACCAGAGTCGGCAAAACATGCAATCAGCATCCGATCCTCCAATATAAGCAATCCCGAAAGAGGATTAAAGAAGATATGGGAGAGACTAGAGGAGCGTTATGGATCTCCAGCACTGATTGAGTCAACACTTAAAAAGAAGTTAGCTGCACTACCGAAGATAACCAAAGATTACGCCAAACTGTATGAACTTCACGACACGCTGATGGAGGTATCATCTGCCATGGAGAATGAGAAGTACGCTTCACTTCTTAGTTATTTCAACTCGTCAACTGGTGTTACACCTATCGTCCAGAAACTTCCTCATCATCTTCAAGGAAAATGGACTCACAAAGCAACAAAATACATGAACTTGCATGGTGTTGCCTACCCACCATTTTCAGTATTTTGCGCCTTTATTAAGGAAACTAGCTCTATGCTGAACAACCCGAGCTTCATATATGATGATTCTTCGCATGTCACCAAAAACGACACAAACAGGGGCACAAAATCATCAAGACTGAAATCACTGAAGACAGAAATTGAAACACCCAAGGAGGTACAGCCAAAGGGACAAGATCAAACCTAAATGTCCATTTCACAACATTGAAGGTCACACTCTCAATGCTTGTCGTACATTCAAGTCGAAACCCTTAAATGTGAGAAAAAAGTTCATCAAAGACAAGGGCTTGTGTTTCAAGTGCTGCGAAAGAACTGACCACATTGCCAAAACATGTCAATCAAGTACAAAGTGTAATGCCTGTGATAGCGACAGTCACCCGTCGGCCCTGCATGTTCATGGCGGGGAGGGTCAATGGAAGACCGAAACCAGCACTACACAAGGAGATAAAGGAGGTGATGTCGTAAAATCAGCATGCTCTAAAGTCTGTGGTGAATCACACTCGCCTGGAAAATCATGTGCCAAGGTAGTACTTGTTCAAGTTCATCCAAAGGACTTTCCAGAGAAAACCTTTCATATGTATGCATTGATTGACGATCAGAGCAATCGTTCCCTTGCCAAACCAGAATTTTTTGATATGTTTCATGACCGAAACTATGCCGAAGTTCAGTATTCTTTGTCTTCCTGTGCAGGAGTAACAGAATGCTCCGGACGCAAGACAGAAAGATCTGGATTCATCATTAAGGATTTGGAAGGACTCGCATCGATTGAACTACCCAGTCTTACGGAGTGCAGGGAAATACCAGATGTCCGTGAAGAAATCCCAACACCCAACGTTGCCCGTAGCCATGCACACCTTCAAGACATTGCATCTAAGATCCCAGAACTAGACAACAAGGCGCAGATACTATTGCTAATAGGACGTGATTTACCTGAAGCACACCACGTGCTGGAGCAGAGGACTGGTAGTAGGGGATCACCGTACGCGCAACGACTCCAACTTGGCTGGGTCATTGTTGGCGAAACCTGCCTGGGGCAGGTGCATAAATCAGATGTCTTCAACGTCAAGAAAACCTTCGTATTGAAAGATGGTAGACATTCTATGTTTCCACCCTGTGAAAATCAGTTTGAATTGAAAGAAAACAGAGGTTGTGATGATGTGTTCAAAACAACGAAGCATGATAACAAGGTTGGTTTGTCAGTGGATGATAAACTATTCATGGACATTATGGACAGAGATGTAACAAAGGATCACAACGGCAACTGGGTTGCCCCTCTGCCTTTTCACGCTACTCGGCCTAAGTTGCCAAACAACAGGAATATGGCCTTAAGAAGAGCGCAGAACTTGTCAGTTGGTTTAAGGAAGAATCCTACCAAAAGACAACACTTTACAACATTCATGAAGCGAATGTTTGACAGCAATCATGCGGAGTTAGCTCCCCCTATGACTTCAGATGAGGAAAGTTGGTACCTTCCTATATTCGGTGTTTACCACCCAAAGAAAAAGGACCAGATACGCGTGGTCTTTGACTCTTCTGCTAGATTCAATGGCCTGTCCTTGAACGACGTTTTGATGTCTGGCCCCGATCTCACAAATAGTTTGCTAGGAGTTCTTATGAGATTCAGACGAGAACCTATTGGTATAACAGCAGACATTCAACAAATGTTCTACGAGTTTCGTGTGGAAGAAAAACATCGTAATTTCTTGCGATTTTTCTGGTTTAAAGATAACAACCCAGACCTTGAGCTCATAGAGTACCGAATGTGTGTACACGTTTTTGGAAACAGTCCGTCACCTGCAATTGCTACATATGGCCTTCGCAAAAGTGCAGAAGCAGTGGAGGAGATCTACGGAAAAGACGTGTCAGAATTTGTACGTAAGGATTTTTACGTCGATGATGGTTTGGCTTCATTTCCAAGCGCAGAAATGGCAATTGATGTGATGCGGCGTACGCAAGGCGCGCTGACTGCTGGAGGAAATTTGCGTCTACACAAGGTAGCATCGAACAGCAGAGAAGTCATGAATTCCTTCCCAAAGGAGGACTTAGCAGGAGATTTGAAAAATTTGGACATTATACAGCAGGGATTGCCCCTACAAAGGAGTCTAGGGATGACATGGGATTTGAATTCTGATAACTTCAAATTCATCATACCAGATGAGGTAGTCATGAAGAAGTTCACGAGAAGAGGAGTTCTGTCAACACTCAACAGCATATTCGATCCACTAGGCTTTATCTCTCCAGTAGTGGTTCATGGAAGGATCTTAATGAGAGATATGATCACAGAACAGACGGACTGGGATGAACCGTTAAGCCCTAAATTCAAAGATGAGTGGGAAAACTGGTGTCAATCCTTGAGAGACTTGAAGGACTTATCAATTTCTCGAACATACTTACCAACTTCCCTATCCAGCACCTTACAGAAGGAAATACACATCTTTTCAGATGCTTCAGAAAAGGCAATTTGTGCAGTGGCCTATATCAAAGCAGTAGATGTCAACGGAGACAGCCATGTCGGATTTGTTATGGGAAAATCCAAGGTATCACCAAAACACGGCCACACAATACCTAGGTTAGAACTATGTGCAGCAGTCACTGCCGTAGAACTTGCAGAGATTATATCTGAACACTTGAGCTTACCAGTTGAGCTAATGAAGTTTTACACAGACAGTAAAGTTGTGTTAGGCTATATCAATAACCGCGTAAGGCGCTTCTATGTGTATGTTGAGAACCGTGTCAACAGGATTTTGGCGACAACAGACGCTGAGCAATGGAATTATGTGTCAACAAAAGACAATCCAGCTGATCTTGGAACTCGACCAACTTCATCTCATCTCCTAGAGAGCAGTGCATGGATCCAAGGCCCAGAGTGTATTAGTACCAGTAAAACTGACACGGACCAAGCATTTGAGCTGCAGTTTCCCGAAAACGACTGTGAAGTGCGTCCAGAAGTTTGTTGTTTAAAACTCTCTGTTCAACAACACTACGATCTTGGTACTGAGCGGTTTCAGAGGTTTTCTGATTGGGAGAGGTTGGTACGTGCTATCGTGTTTTTGAAGAGACGCGCACAAAGACTATCAAGCCATACCGCTAGCACAGATCCGTGTACATCAGCCAACGAGGACTTACAAACTTCGGTCGAGAGACTGATAATTCTACAAGTTCAGAAGGAGATGTATGGCAAAGAGATTGACGCTTTACTAAATCATAATGAGCTACCAAATGACAGCACCGTCCTCAGTTTGAATCCATTCATAGATGAAAACAACATTCTCAGGGTTGGAGGACGCTTGAGCAATTCTGATCTCGGAGTAAAGGAGAGGAACCCAGTATTAGTCCCTGGACATCATCATATCGCAACGTTGTTGATTCGCCATTATCACAGCAAAGTCAGCCATCAGGGGCGACACCTTACAGAAGGTGCGGTACGGAATGCAGGGTACTGGATAACTGGGATGAAGCGTGTAGTTGCGTCGATATTACACAAATGTGTAAAATGTAGAAAACTACGGAGGAACACTGAATACCAACAGATGTCAGACTTACCTCGTGATCGGTTAGTCCCAGGACCACCATTCACTTCTGTTGGAGTAGACTGTTTTGGCCCATGGCAAGTTTCTACTCGTCGCACAAGAGGCGGAATAGCAAAGGCTAAACGATGGGCAGTCCTCTTCACGTGTTTGTCTACGAGAGCGGTGCACATTGAGGTGATAGAGGAAATGTCTTCCTCAACCTTTATCAACGCTCTAAGGCGCTTCACAGCAATTCGTGGGAAAGCAAAGATATATCGCTCAGACAGAGGTACAAATTTTGTCGGAGCTGTTGATGAACTAGGCATCAACATTGAGGGTGACAAAGTCAAGAACTTTCTGTCCAGTGAAGGTGCCTCCTGGATATTCAATGTTCCACATGCTTCCCACATGGGAGGCGTTTGGGAACGCATGATAGGCGTGACCCGGAGGATTCTTGATTCCTTGTTGATGGATGTACCAGGTGGTGGTCTGACACATGAAGTCTTGACTACCTTTCTAGCTGAAGCATCTGCGATAATTAACTCGCGTCCACTTGTACCAGTTTCATCCGACCCAGAGAATCCATATCCGCTGAGCCCATCTGTTTTGCTCACTCAGAAAATTGATTCAGTGGTTGACATTGAGATACCTACAGATGTAAAGAATCTATACCGCGCACAATGGAAGAGAGTCCAGATATTAGCGGAAATGTTCTGGAGGCGTTGGAGGTCAGAATTCCTTCAGACCTTGCAGTGTCGTCGAAAATGGACCAAGGAACAGAGGGATCTGCATTCTGGAGATGTGATTCTGTTGCGAGACAAGGAAGTAGCTAGAAACTATTGGCCTTTAGGTGTTGTTACAACTGTTCTTCCGAGTGGAGATGGAAAGATACGCAAAGCAAATGTTCGTGTCGTAG
The DNA here is from genome assembly GCF_041381155.1 of Argopecten irradians. NCBI lineage: Eukaryota > Metazoa > Mollusca > Bivalvia > Pectinida > Pectinidae > Argopecten > Argopecten irradians. Next base: position 34,501 of record NW_027187839.1, read on the forward strand.
CAGAGAACGACAAAGTGACGACCTATGCGCGTCCAGTGAACGAGATGGTACTTCTTATTCCATACCAGGATACAGACTAGACTAGATCTACGGTTCTGATAAATTCATAGACATAAGTGAAAGGAACAATATCGTGTATGTTTCTCTAGTTAAAGACATTTGTCAGTTTCACTTTAGTTGTTTAATTTAGTTTCACAATGTTTGAGATAATTGTGTCAAACTTAATTAGGATTCAGTTTGGAAATATTTAGAATAGTAGTTAAGATTATTGTAAGAGAGTGGTATTGTTATACCAGACGGGGAGTGTGTTGTTACAGTTGCGCTGAAAGTTGTTCATTTGTCAAAGAGTTATTTCCCTTTGAACGTAAGCTCGCTTGTGGTGTTTTCGCGCCTTAGAGAACTCTTCAACACTGTAAGGAAGAAAGAGTGGCAGTCATGAATGGAGAAGAACGCTGATATATTTGTAAAGATAATTTGAGAAGTTTATGAGGCCATAATGTAAGTTTTATATCTATTACATGAACTATAATGTTAAAATATGTTTCGATAAATAAGATTACAGTATTGTTGTCAGAAATTAGTTGATAGAAGCCCTGGCATTTGTCGCGATAAACAATGCCATGTGGCCTAGGGTCTTTTCTGTAAGTCATTTCGCCCACAATTGTCCCTATTTACTAGTGTAGGTTTTGGGTCGAGTTGACCATACGTATGTTCAGTGTACCGAGAGTGTTTATTATATTGAACGCTGTATAGAGCTAGAAATAACGGATTTCCTGTAAGGATTGTATAGTATTTGTAGCTAGGAATTACATTAATTGAAGTGAGTTATGTTTGTATCGCATTTAGTCAGATAATTAGGTAACCATAAGTAGTATAACAAAGTGTATATTGTTATCATGATTAAGGCATGTTTCTAGTCAGTCATATAACAGTTTAAGTACTTTTCAAGTACATTTCAAGTTTACTTAAGTACTTTTCAAGTACATTTCAAGTATGTTGTATTGTGATATTTTAAGTCTATAGTCGCATTGTAGATTAAGTCAAAATACTCAGACAAGGTTATTTCTGTTTGTTACAGTCTTTTACTTCGTTACGTCGGAATAAAGTTGCCACGCACTTTAAAAGAAGGGTTATGTAGTTTGTCGCCCTACTAATAGTCCCGTGCAGGTACAGTAAAAGAATTAGGCCTCGTATTCCTGCTCAACATGGCTGGCAAGTCTGAAAACAATGAAAAGCCAATGGAGCCTGATGCCGCTCGATCAAGAAGGCTGATTACCATGACTGAAAAAGCAGCCGAACAATTTAGAGACAGTGTGGAATCATATCAAAGGAGACTACACACACTGCATGGTGTAAAATCCAAGCATTAGTGGATGAACGTTCGGAACGTCAGAGCCCAGAACTTTTGAAGAAAACTCACACATCTGTATGCTTAGAGTATGCTAGCTATCGTCTAGTCTCCAATGACTATGCTTCTTTCCTGGACAGTTCAAGATGTAAGGAGGGTGAAAGACTCTTTGAACAACATAATGATGAAGACAAACACCATGATCATCTAGTGAACCAATTTCTGGAAGAAATCGAGACTAAGAGGAGTCAAATATACCTTGATGATAAAAAGTCAACTTCTGGGAGGTCGTCAAGGTCCTATACAAGTTCAACTTCATCTATCAGAGCAAGGGCAAAGGCTAAGGCTGAAGCAGCCAGGGCGGCGATACCATTCACAGAGAAGAAAGCACTGCTTCTAAAACAGCAAGCAATAATAAAAGAACAAGAGGCACTCTCAACAGCTCAGACAGAGCGAAAACGTCTTGAAATTGAGGCAGAGATGCAGTTACTACATGAGCAAAGGTTATGTGCTGAGGCAGAAGCGGAAGTGGAAGCCTTGGAAACAATGGACAAGTGGGATATTGATGAACAAAGTAATCGAGTAAATGACAACATAATTCCATCAGATGTGAATTCCACTGAGCGCGTGAAGCAATACGTTGAGTCTCAACAACCTCAACCTCTTCAGCCTATGGCAAGTGGTAGTAATCCTCATCCATACTCAGAGATGGATTATCAGCAACAAGCATTAAACCCAGCAGCAGAAAACTTTGTTCCCTCTAATATAACAACTGAGATCTCCAGATTTATGCTAAGAAAGGACCTGTTATTTTCTAGACTCACAGCCTTTAACGATTCGCCAGAGAATTTTCTGCCCTGGAAAGCTGGATTCTTGAATGTTGTTAAGGAACTTGGTGTTTCTCCAATAGAGGAATTGGACTTACTGGTGAAGTGGTTAGGACCAGAGTCGGCAAAACATGCAATCAGCATCCGATCCTCCAATATAAGCAATCCTGAAAGAGGATTAAAGAAGATATGGGAGAGACTAGAGGAGCGTTATGGATCTCCAGCACTGATTGAGTCAACACTTAAAAAGAAGTTAGCTGCACTACCGAAGATAACCAAAGATTACGCGAAACTGTATGAACTTCACGACACGCTGATGGAGGTATCATCTGCCATGGAGAATGAGAAGTACGCTTCACTTCTTAGTTATTTCAACTCGTCAACTGGTGTTACACCTATCGTCCAGAAACTTCCTCATCATCTTCAAGGAAAATGGACTCACAAAGCAACAAAATACATGAACTTGCATGGTGTTGCCTACCCACCATTTTCAGTATTTTGCGCCTTTATTAAGGAAACTAGCTCTATGCTGAACAACCCGAGCTTCATATATGATGATTCTTCGCATGTCACCAAAAACGACACAAACAGGGGCACAAAATCATCAAGACTGAAATCACTGAAGACAGAAATTGAAACACCCAAGGAGGTACAGCCAAAGGACAAGATCAAACCTAAATGTCCATTTCACAACATTGAAGGTCACACTCTCAATGCTTGTCGTACATTCAAGTCGAAACCCTTAAATGTGAGAAAAAAGTTCATCAAAGACAAGGGCTTGTGTTTCAAGTGCTGCGAAAGAACTGACCACATTGCCAAAACATGTCAATCAAGTACAAAGTGTAATGCCTGTGATAGCGACAGTCACCCGTCGGCCCTGCATGTTCATGGCGGGGAGGGTCAATGGAAGACCGAAACCAGCACTACACAAGGAGATAAAGGAGGTGATGTCGTAAAATCAGCATGCTCTAAAGTCTGTGGTGAATCACACTCGCCTGGAAAATCATGTGCCAAGGTAGTACTTGTTCAAGTTCATCCAAAGGACTTTCCAGAGAAAACCTTTCATATGTATGCATTGATTGACGATCAGAGCAATCGTTCCCTTGCCAAACCAGAATTCTTCGATATGTTTCATGATCGAAACTATGCTGAAGTTCAGTATTCTTTGTCTTCCTGTGCAGGAGTAACAGAATGCTCAGGACGCAAGACAGAAAGATCTGGATTCATCATCAAGGATTTGGAAGGACTCGTATCGATTGAATTACCCAGTCTTACGGAGTGCAGGGAAATACCAGATGTCCGTGAAGAAATCCCAACACCCAACGTTGCCCGTAGCCATGCACACCTTCAAGACATTGCATCTAAGATCCCAGAACTAGACAACAAGGCGCAGATACTGTTGCTAATAGGACGTGATTTGCCTGAAGCACACCACGTGCTGGAGCAGAGGACTGGTAATAGGGGATCACCGTACGCGCAACGACTCCAACTTGGCTGGGTCATTGTTGGCGAGACCTGCCTGGGGCAGGTGCATAAATCAGATGTCTTCAACGTCAAGAAAACCTTTGTATTGAAAGATGGTAGACATTCTATGTTTCCACCCTGTGAAAATCAGTTTGAATTGAAAGAAAACAGAGATCATGATGATGTGTTCAAAACAACGAAGCATGATAACAAGGTTGGTTTGTCAGTGGATGATAAACTATTCATGGACATCATGGACAGAGATGTAACAAAGGATCACAACGGCAACTGGGTTGCCCCTCTGCCTTTTCATGCTACTCGGCCTAAGTTGCCTAACAACAGGAATATGGCCTTAAGAAGAGCGCAGAACTTGACAGTTGGTTTAAGGAAGAATCCTATCAAAAGACAACACTTTACAACATTCATGAAACGAATGTTTGACAGCAATCATGCAGAGTTAGCTCCCCCTATGACTTCAGATGAGGAAAGTTGGTACCTTCCTATATTCGGTGTTTACCACCCAAAGAAAAAGGACCAGATACGCGTGGTCTTTGACTCTTCTGCTAGATTCAATGGCCTGTCCTTGAATGACGTTTTGATGTCTGGCCCCGATCTCACAAATAGTCTGCTAGGAGTTCTTATGAGATTCAGACGAGAACCTATTGGTATAACAGCAGACATTCAACAAATGTTCTACGAGTTTCGTGTGGAAGAAAAACATCGGAATTTCTTGCGATTTTTCTGGTTTAAAGATAACAACCCAGACCTTGAGCTCATTGAGTATCGAATGTGTGTACATGTTTTTTGGAAACAGTCCGTCACCTGCAATTGCTACATATGGCCATCGCAAGAGTGCAGAAGCAGTGGAGGAGATCTACGGAAAAGACGTGACAGAATTTGTTCGTAAGGATTTTTACGTCGATGATGGTTTGGCTTCATTTTCAAGCGCAGAAATGGCAATTGATGTGATGCGGCGTACGCAAGGCGCGCTGACTGCTGGAGGAAATTTGCGTCTACACAAGGTAGCATCGAACAGCAGAGAAGTCATGAATTCCTTCCCAAAGGAGGACTTAGCAGGAGATTTGAAAAATTTGGACATTATACAGCAGGGATTGCCCCTACAAAGGAGTCTAGGGATGACATGGGATTTGAACTCTGATAACTTCAAATTCATCATACCAGATGAGGTAGTCATGAAGAAGTTCACGAGAAGAGGAGTTCTGTCAACACTCAACAGCATATTCGATCCACTAGGCTTTATCTCTCCAGTAGTGGTTCATGGAAGGATCTTAATGAGAGATATGATCACAGAACAGACGGATTGGGACGAACCGTTAAGCCCTAAATTCAAAGAGGAGTGGGAAAACTGGTGTCAATCCTTGAGAGACTTGAAGGACTTATCAATTTCTCGAACATACTTACCAACTTCCCTATCCAGCACCTTACAGAAGGAAATACACATCTTTTCAGATGCTTCAGAAAAGGCAATTTGTGCAGTGGCCTATATTAAAGCAATAGATGTCAATGGAGACAGCCATGTCGGATTTGTTATGGGAAAATCCAAGGTATCACCAAAACACGGCCACACAATACCTAGGTTAGAACTATGTGCAGCAGTCACTGCCGTAGAACTTGCAGAGATTATATCTGAACACTTGAGCTTACCAGTTGAGCTAATGAAGTTTTACACAGACAGTAAAGTTGTGTTAGGCTTTATCAATAACCGCGTAAGGCGCTTCTATGTGTATGTTGAGAACCGTGTCAACAGGATTTTGGCGACAACAGACGCTGAGCAATGGAATTATGTGTCAACAAAAGACAATCCAGCTGATCTTGGAACTCGACCAACTTCATCTCATCTCCTAGAGAGCAGTGCATGGATCCAAGGCCCAGAGTGTATTAGTACCAGTAAAACTGACACGGACCAAGCATTTGAGCTGCAGTTTCCCGAAAACGACTGTGAAGTGCGTCCAGAAGTTTGTTGTTTAAAACTCTCTGTTCAACAACACTACGATCTTGGTACTGAGCGGTTTCAGAGGTTTTCTGATTGGGAGAGGTTGGTACGTGCTATCGTGTTTTTGAAGAGACGCGCACAAAGACTATCAAGCCATGCCGCTAGCACAGATCCGTGTACATCAGCCAACGAGGACTTACAAACTTCGGTCGAGAGACTGATAATTCTACAAGTTCAGAAGGAGATGTATGGCAAAGAGATTGACGCTTTACTAAATCATAATGAGCTACCAAATGACAGCACCGTCCTCAGTTTGAATCCATTCATAGATGAAAACAACATTCTGAGGGTTGGAGGACGCTTGAGCAATTCTGATCTCGGAGTAAAGGAGAGGAACCCAGTATTAGTCCCTGGACGTCATCATATCGCAACGTTGTTGATTCGCCATTATCACAGCAAAGTCAGCCATCAGGGACGACACCTTACAGAAGGTGCAGTACGGAATGCAGGATACTGGATAACTGGGATGAAGCGTGTAGTTGCATCGATACTACACAAATGTGTAAAATGTAGAAAACTACGGAGGAACACTGAATACCAACAGATGTCAGACTTACCTCGTGATCGGTTAGTCCCCGGACCACCATTCACTTCTGTTGGAGTTGACTGTTTTGGCCCATGGCAAGTTTCTACTCGTCGCACAAGAGGCGGAATAGCAAAGGCTAAACGATGGGCAGTCCTCTTCACTTGTTTGTCTACGAGAGCGGTTCACATTGAGGTGATAGAAGAAATGTCTTCCTCAACCTTTATCAACGCTCTAAGGCGCTTCACAGCAATTCGTGGGAAAGCAAAGATATATCGCTCAGACAGAGGTACAAATTTTGTCGGAGCTGTTGATGAACTAGGCATCAACATTGAGGGTGACAAAGTCAAGAACTTTCTGTCCAGTGAAGGTGCCTCCTGGATATTCAATGTTCCACATGCTTCCCACATGGGAGGTGTTTGGGAACGTATGATAGGCGTGACCCGGAGGATTCTTGATTCCTTGTTGATGGATGTGCCAGGTGGTGGTCTGACGCATGAAGTCTTGACTACCTTTCTAGCTGAAGCATCTGCGATAATTAACTCGCGTCCACTTGTACCAGTATCATCCGACCCAGAGAATCCATATCCGCTGAGCCCATCTGTTTTGCTCACTCAGAAAATTGATTCAGTGGTTGACATTGAGATACCTACAGATGTAAAGAATCTATACCGCGCACAATGGAAGAGAGTCCAGATATTAGCGGAAATGTTCTGGAGGCGTTGGAGGTCAGAATTCCTTCAGACCTTGCAGTGTCGTCGAAAATGGACCAAGGAACAGAGGGATCTGCATTCTGGAGATGTGATTCTGTTGCGAGACAAGGAAGTAGCTAGGAACTATTGGCCTTTAGGTGTTGTTACAACTGTTCTTCCGAGTGGAGATGGAAAGATACGCAAAGCAAATGTTCGTGTCGTAGCAGAGAACGGCAAAGTGACGACCTATGCGCGTCCAGTGAATGAGATAGTACTTCTTATTCCATACCAGGATACAGACTAGACTAGATCTACGGTTCTGCTGAATTCATAGACATAAGTAAAAGGAACAATATCGTGTATGTTTCTCTTGTTAAAGACATTTGCAAGTTTCACTTAAGTTGTTTAGTTTAAATGTGTCAAACTTAATTAGGATTCAGTTTGGAAATATTTAGAATAGTAGTTAAGATTATTGTAAGAGAGTGGTATTGTTATACCAGACGGGGAGTGTGTTGTTACAGTTGCGCTGAAAGTTGTTCATTTGTCAAAGAGTTATTTTCCCTTTGAACGTAAGCTCGCTTATGGTGTTTTCGCGCCTTAGAGAACTCTTCAACACTGTAAGGTAGAAAGAGTGGCAGTCATGAATGGAGAAGAACGCTGATACTTGTAAAGATAATTTGAGAAGTTTATGAGGCCATAATGTAAGTTTTATATGTATTACATGAACTATAATGTTAAAATATGTTTCGATAAATAAGATTACAGTATTGTTGTCAGAAATTAGTTGATAGAAGCCCTGGCATTTGTCGCGATAAACAATGCCATGTGGCCTAGGGTCTTTTCTGTAAGTCATTTCGCCCACAATTGTCCCTATATACTAGTGTAGGTTTTGAGTCGAGTTGACCATACGTATGTTCAGTGTACCGAGAGTGTTTATTATATTGAACGCTGTATAGAGCTAGAAATAACGAATTTCCTGTAAGGATTGTATAGTATTTGTAGCTAGGAATTACATTAATTGAAGTGAGTTATGTTTGTATCGCATTTAGTCAGATAATTAGGTAACCATAAGTAGTATAACAAAGTGTATATTGTTATCATGATTAAGGCATGTTTCTAGTCAGTCATATAACAGTTTAAGTACTTTTCAAGTACATTTCAAGTTTACTTAAGTACTTTTCAAGTACATTTCAAGTATGTTGTATTGTGATATTTTAAGTCTATAGTCGCATTGTAGATTAAGTCAAAATACTCAGACAAGGTTATTTCTGTTTGTTACAGTCTTTTACTTCGTTACGTCGGAATAAAGTTGCCACGCACTTTAAAAGAAGGGTTATGTAGTTTGTCGCCCTACTAATAGTCCCGTGCAGGTACAGTAAAAGAATTAGGCCTCGTATTCCTGCTCAACATGGCTGGCAAGTCTGAAAACAATGAAAAGCCAATGGAGCCTGATGCCGCTCGATCAAGAAGGCTGATTACCATGACTGAAAAAGCAGCCGAACAATTTAGAGACAGTGTGGAATCATATCAAAGGAGACTACACACTGCATGGTGTAAAATCCAAGCATTAGTGGATGAACGTTCGGAACGTCAGAGCCCAGAACTTTTGAAGAAAACTCACACATCTGTATGCTTAGAGTATGCTAGCTATCGTCTAGTCTCCAATGACTATGCTTCTTTCCTGGACAGTTCAAGATGTAAGGAGGGTGAAAGACTCTTTGAACAACATAATGATGAAGACAAACACCATGATCATCTAGTGAACCAATTTCTGGAAGAAATCGAGACTAAGAGGAGTCAAATATACCTTGATGATAAAAAGTCAACTTCTGGGAGGTCGTCAAGGTCCTATACAAGTTCAACTTCATCTATCAGAGCAAGGGCAAAGGCTAAGGCTGAAGCAGCCAGGGCGGCGATACCATTCACAGAGAAGAAAGCACTGCTTCTAAAACAGCAAGCAATAATAAAAGAACAAGAGGCACTCTCAACAGCTCAGACAGAGCGAAAACGTCTTGAAATTGAGGCAGAGATGCAGTTACTACATGAGCAAAGGTTATGTGCTGAGGCAGAAGCGGAAGTGGAAGCCTTGGAAACAATGGACAAGTGGGATATTGATGAACAAAGTAATCGAGTAAATGACAACATAATTCCATCAGATGTGAATTCCACTGAGCGCGTGAAGCAATACGTTGAGTCTCAACAACCTCAACCTCTTCAGCCTATGGCAAGTGGTAGTAATCCTCATCCATACTCAGAGATGGATTATCAGCAACAAGCATTAAACCCAGCAGCAGAAAACTTTGTTCCCTCTAATATAACAACTGAGATCTCCAGATTTATGCTAAGAAAGGACCTGTTATTTTCTAGACTCACAGCCTTTAACGATTCGCCAGAGAATTTTCTGCCCTGGAAAGCTGGATTCTTGAATGTTGTTAAGGAACTTGGTGTTTCTCCAATAGAGGAATTGGACTTACTGGTGAAGTGGTTAGGACCAGAGTCGACAAAACATGCAATCAGCATCCGATCCTCCAATATAAGCAATCCTGAAAGAGGATTAAAGAAGATATGGGAGAGACTAGAGGAGCGTTATGGATCTCCAGCACTGATTGAGTCAACTCTTAAAAAGAAGTTAGCTGCACTACCGAAGATAACAAAAGATTACGCGAAACTGTATGAACTTCACGACACGCTGATGGAGGTATCATCTGCCATGGAGAATGAGAAGTACGCTTCACTTCTTAGTTATTTCAACTCGTCAACTGGTGTTACACCTATCGTCCAGAAACTTCCTCATCATCTTCAAGGAAAATGGACTCACAAAGCAACAAAATACATGAACTTGCATGGTGTTGCCTACCCACCATTTTCAGTATTTTTGCGCCTTTATTAAGGAAACTAGCTCTATGCTGAACAACCCGAGCTTCATATATGATGATTCTTCGCATGTCACCAAAAACGACACAAACAGGGGCACAAAATCATCAAGACTGAAATCACTGAAGACAGAAATTGAAACACCCAAAGAGGTACAGCCAAAGGACAAGATCAAACCTAAATGTCCATTTCACAACATTGAAGGTCACACTCTCAATGCTTGTCGTACATTCAAGTCGAAACCCTTAAATGTGAGAAAAAAGTTCATCAAAGACAAGGGCTTGTGTTTCAAGTGCTGTGAAAGAACTGACCACATTGCCAAAAACATGTCAATCAAGTACAAAGTGTAATGCCTGTGATAGCGACAGTCACCCGTCGGCCCTGCATGTTCATGGCGGGGAGGGTCAATGGAAGACCGAAACCAGCACTACACAAGGAGATAAAGGAGGTGATGTCGTAAAATCAGCATGCTCTAAAGTCTGTGGTGAATCACACTCGCCTGGAAAATCATGTGCCAAGGTAGTACTTGTTCAAGTTCATCCAAAGGACTTTCCAGAGAAAACCTTTCATATGTATGCATTGATTGACGATCAGAGCAATCGTTCCCTTGCCAAACCAGAATTCTTCGATATGTTTCATGATCGAAACTATGCTGAAGTTCAGTATTCTTTGTCTTCCTGTGCAGGAGTAACAGAATGCTCAGGACGCAAGACAGAAAGATCTGGATTCATCATCAAGGATTTGGAAGGACTCGCATCGATTGAATTACCCAGTCTTACGGAGTGCAGGGAAATACCAGATGTCCGTGAAGAAATCCCAACACCCAACGTTGCCCGTAGCCATGCACACCTTCAAGACATTGCATCTAAGATCCCAGAACTAGACAACAAGGCGCAGATACTGTTGCTAATAGGACGTGATTTGCCTGAAGCACACCACGTGCTGGAGCAGAGGACTGGTAATAGGGGATCACCGTACGCGCAACGACTCCAACTTGGCTGGGTCATTGTTGGCGAGACCTGCCTGGGGCAGGTGCATAAATCAGATGTCTTCAACGTCAAGAAAACCTTTGTATTGAAAGATGGTAGACATTCTATGTTTCCACCCTGTGAAAATCAGTTTGAATTGAAAGAAAACAGAGATCATGATGATGTGTTCAAAACAACGAAGCATGATAACAAGGTTGGTTTGTCAGTGGATGATAAACTATTCATGGACATCATGGACAGAGATGTAACAAAGGATCACAACGGCAACTGGGTTGCCCCTCTGCCTTTTCATGCTACTCGGCCTAAGTTGCCTAACAACAGGAATATGGCCTTAAGAAGAGCGCAGAACTTGACAGTTGGTTTAAGGAAGAATCCTATCAAAAGACAACACTTTACAACATTCATGAAACGAATGTTTGACAGCAATCATGCAGAGTTAGCTCCCCCTATGACTTCAGATGAGGAAAGTTGGTACCTTCCTATATTCGGTGTTTACCACCCAAAGAAAAAGGACCAGATACGCGTGGTCTTTGACTCTTCTGCTAGATTCAATGGCCTGTCCTTGAATGACGTTTTTGATGTCTGGCCCCGATCTCACAAATAGTCTGCTAGGAGTTCTTATGAGATTCAGACGAGAACCTATTGGTATAACAGCAGACATTCAACAAATGTTCTACGAGTTTCGTGTGGAAGAAAAACATCGGAATTTCTTGCGATTTTTCTGGTTTAAAGATAACAACCCAGACCTTGAGCTCATTGAGTATCGAATGTGTGTACATGTTTTTTGGAAACAGTCCGTCACCTGCAATTGCTACATATGGCCATCGCAAGAGTGCAGAAGCAGTGGAGGAGATCTACGGAAAAGACGTGACAGAATTTGTTCGTAAGGATTTTTACGTCGATGATGGTTTGGCTTCATTTTCAAGCGCAGAAATGGCAATTGATGTGATGCGGCGTACGCAAGGCGCGCTGACTGCTGGAGGAAATTTGCGTCTACACAAGGTAGCATCGAACAGCAGAGAAGTCATGAATTCCTTCCCAAAGGAGGACTTAGCAGGAGATTTGAAAAATTTGGACATTATACAGCAGGGATTGCCCCTACAAAGGAGTCTAGGGATGACATGGGATTTGAACTCTGATAACTTCAAATTCATCATACCAGATGAGGTAGTCATGAAGAAGTTCACGAGAAGAGGAGTTCTGTCAACACTCAACAGCATATTCGATCCACTAGGCTTTATCTCTCCAGTAGTGGTTCATGGAAGGATCTTAATGAGAGATATGATCACAGAACAGACGGATTGGGACGAACCGTTAAGCCCTAAATTCAAAGAGGAGTGGGAAAACTGGTGTCAATCCTTGAGAGACTTGAAGGACTTATCAATTTCTCGAACATACTTACCAACTTCCCTATCCAGCACCTTACAGAAGGAAATACACATCTTTTCAGATGCTTCAGAAAAGGCAATTTGTGCAGTGGCCTATATTCAAAGCAATAGATGTCAACGGAGACAGCCATGTCGGATTTGTTATGGGAAAATCCAAGGTATCACCAAAACACGGCCACACAATACCTAGGTTAGAACTATGTGCAGCAGTCACTGCCGTAGAACTTGCAGAGATTATATCTGAACACTTGAGCTTACCAGTTGAGCTAATGAAGTTTTACACAGACAGTAAAGTTGTGTTAGGCTATATCAATAACCGCGTAAGGCGCTTCTATGTGTATGTTGAGAACCGTGTCAACAGGATTTTGGCGACAACAGACGCTGAGCAATGGAATTATGTGTCAACAAAAGACAATCCAGCTGATCTTGGAACTCGACCAACTTCATCTCATCTCCTAGAGAGCAGTGCATGGATACAAGGCCCAGAGTGTATTAGTACCAGTAAAACTGACACGGACCAAGCATTTGAGCTGCAGTTTCCCGAAAACGACTGTGAAGTGCGTCCAGAAGTTTGTTGTTTAAAACTCTCTGTTCAACAACACTACGATCTTGGTACTGAGCGGTTTCAGAGGTTTTCTGATTGGGAGAGGTTGGTACGTGCTATCGTGTTTTTGAAGAGACGCGCACAAAGACTATCAAGCCATACCGCTAGCACAGATCCGTGTACATCAGCCAACGAGGACTTACAAACTTCGGTCGAGAGACTGATAATTCTACAAGTTCAGAAGGAGATGTATGGCAAAGAGATTGACGCTTTACTAAATCATAATGAGCTACCAAATGACAGCACCGTCCTCAGTTTGAATCCATTCATAGATGAAAACAACATTCTGAGGGTTGGAGGACGCTTGAGCAATTCTGATCTCGGAGTAAAGGAGAGGAACCCAGTATTAGTCCCTGGACGTCATCATATCGCAACGTTGTTGATTCGCCATTATCACAGCAAAGTCAGCCATCAGGGACGACACCTTACAGAAGGTGCAGTACGGAATGCAGGATACTGGATAACTGGGATGAAGCGTGTAGTTGCGTCGATATTACTACACAAATGTGTAAAATGTAGAAAACTACGGAGGAAACACTGAATACCAACAGATGTCAGACTTACCTCGTGATCGGTTAGTCCCAGGACCACCATTCACTTCTGTTGGAGTAGACTGTTTTGGCCCATGGCAAGTTTCTACTCGTCGCACAAGAGGCGGAATAGCAAAGGCTAAACGATGGGCAGTCCTCTTCACTTGTTTGTCTACGAGAGCGGTTCACATTGAAGGTGATAGAAGAAATGTCTTCCTCAACCTTTATCAACGCTCTAAGGCGCTTCACAGCAATTCGTGGGAAAGCAAAGATATATCGCTCAGACAGAGGTACAAATTTTGTCGGAGCTGTTGATGAACTAGGCATCAACATTGAGGGTGACAAAGTCAAGAACTTTCTGTCCAGTGAAGGTGCCTCCTGGATATTCAATGTTCCACATGCTTCCCACATGGGAGGCGTTTGGGAACGCATGATAGGCGTGACCCGGAGGATTCTTGATTCCTTGTTGATGGATGTGCCAGGTGGTGGTCTGACACATGAAGTCTTGGATACCTTTCTAGCTGAAGCATCTGCGATAATTAACTCGCGTCCACTTGTACCAGTTTCATCCGACCCAGAGAATCCATATCCGCTGAGCCCATCTGTTTTGCTCACTCAGAAAATTGATTCAGTGGTTGACATTGAGATACCTACAGATGTAAAGAATCTATACCGCGCACAATCGAAGAGAGTCCAGATATTAGCGGAAATGTTCTGGAGGCGTTGGAGGTCAGAATTCCTTCAGACCTTGCAGTGTCGTCGAAAATGGACCAAGGAACAGAGGGATCTGCATTCTGGAGATGTGATTCTGTTGCGAGACAAGGAAGTAGCTAGGAACTATTGGCCTTTAGGTGTTGTTACAACTGTTCTTCCCGAGTGGAGATGGAAAGATACGCAAAGCAAATGTTCGTGTTGTAGCAGAGAACGGCAAAGTGACGACCTATGCGCGTCCAGTGAATGAGATAGTACTTCTTATTCCATACCAGGATACAGACTAGACTAGATCTACGGTTCTGCTGAATTCATAGACATAAGTAAAAGGAACAATATCGTGTATGTTTCTCTTGTTAAAGACATTTGCAAGTTTCACTTAAGTTGTTTAGTTTAAATGTGTCAAACTGGTTCAAATTAGGATTCAGTTTGGAAATATTTAGAATAGTAGTTAAGATTATTGTAAGAGAGTGGTATTGTTATATACCAGACGGGGAATGTGTTGTTACAGTTGCGCTGAAGGTTGTTCATTTGTCAAAGAGTTATTTCCCTTTGAACGTAAGCTCGCTTGTGGGTGTTTTCGCGCCTTAGAGAACTCTTCAACACTTTAAGGTAGAAAGAGTGGCAGTCATGAATGGGAGAAGAACGCTGATGACTTGTAAAGATAATTTGAGAAGTTTATGAGGCCATAATGTAAGTTTTTTATATCTATTACATGAACTATAATGTTAAAATATGTTTCGATAAATAAGATTACAGTATTGTTGTCAGAAATTAGTTGATAGAAGCCCTGGCATTTGTCGCGATAAAACAATGCCATGTGGCCTAGGGTCTTTACTGTAAGTCATTTCGCCCCACAATTGTCCCTATTTACTAGTGTAGTTTTGGGTCGAGTTGACGCATACGTAATGTTCAGTGTACCGAGAGTGTTTATTATATTGAACGCTGTATAGAGCTAGAAATAAAACGAATTTCCTGTAAGGATTGTATAGTATTTGTAGCTAGGAATTACATTAATATGGAAGTGAGTTATGTTTGTAATCACATTTAGTCAGATAATTAGGTAACCATAAGTAGTATAGCAAAGTGTAATATATTGTTATCATGATTAAGGCATGTTTCTAGTCAGTCTTATAACAGTTTAAGTACTTTTCAAGTACATTTCAAGTTTACTTAAGTACTTTTCAAGTACATTTTCAAGTATGTTGTATTGTGATATTTTAAGTCTATAGTCGCATTGTAAGATTAAGTCAAAATACTCAGACAAGGTTATTTCTGTTTGTTACAGTCTTTTACTACGTTACGTCGGAATAAAGTTGCCACGCACTTTAAAGGAAGGGTTGTGTAGTTTGTCGCCCTACTAATAGTCCCCGTGCAGGTACAGGGGAACCTTCAGTACTTTTCTGAGGAAATGCAGTATATGTAACAAACTTTAACTTTCAAAATCCAAGATGGCTGCTTGTTGGCCATCTTGTTGAACCGATCGATCCAAAAAACGCAATATGCACAACTAGGGTCATAGGGGAGGGGAACCTACATATGAAATTTGAGACAGATATGTACTTAAGTACTAACTTTCAGAGAAATAGTGGTAACAAGAAAAATGGACAGATGGACAACCTGATTACTGAGATACAGGGCCCTAATAATTTGTTAGTTCAAACATGGGTCAACATGGTTGGACAGCATTGTTGTCCAACAGTATTCAACAAATTCTTATCAGTGTTGGACTTGGAGATGTTGTCCAACAGTTTTCAACAAATTCTTATCAGTGTTGGACTTGGAGATAGAAAAAAACTTGTTTTCCTTAGCTTAGGTATGATAATGAGTTATGGTATGGTAACCATACAACCATTTTTTCTAGCCATTGGGTGTGAAGGGAAGAAACTCATTATCATTAGTAAGAACATGGTCAATATCATAATGGTAATAACACCATAATTATACCCCATAATTTCATCTATTGAGCTAGAGGGTGAGAAGCAGAGCTTTTTCCCCAATCAATGATAATGTGGGGCTGGTGAAATGATACACAGAGGAGCAGTAAGTTTATTTACCTCTGTGTTGTCTATGTGATCGCTATTTTAAGTTTACATGCCGACAACACATGTACAAGATTTTATCCTGGAATTAATAGCTTCATGTTTACACACCATGGGTCATGCTTTAACTATTTCAGTCTATGTCTGGTTAGCTTTCAAGTATTAATGTGCCAGAACCACTAGATACATGTTTAATATATCTAAAAATCATCAATTTCATCTTAATTCTGATTTCTTAATTATTCTTAATTCAAAACAGAATTAACACTACCTGAGCTGGCTAGAGTACAAACTGGCAAATGCAGGTTGTAGTGCAACATGTCTCTCAGCAATTGACAAAAGCCCAATTGGCCCGAATCACTCACCTAGCTATGAGCTGGTGATCATTGTGTACATTAAAGGCCTAGGATAGTCAATATAAGATAGTATATGTTTGTTTTACCTAGGTACAACTTTAATTTAAATGATGGGGTGCAATCTCACTCAATTGAACTTGGTGATTTTTCATCAGAATGCTAGAGGCTAAATATCAAGTCTCAAGGTCTCTAAATTAATGACAACAATTTTTTGACCCAGGCATGGATGAAGGTCAAGGTCATTCATCTAAATAGAATTGGTAATTGAAATCAACTTATATTTGTGTGATTTAATTTTGGAATTACGCAATCAAACTGAAATCTATTGTACATGTATGCATGAAAAAGTATCGTACGCAAATATGAAATATTAATAACAAGTAATTCTCACTTTAGTCAGAACTCACAAAATTCATCTAAATTGCTGCGAAAATGTGATATTTACAACAAAAATTAATTGTTTTACAGCTTGCCATTCATTCCAGCATACTGCAGGCCAAGTAACAGGTTTCTTCATTCCAGCATACTGCAGGCCAAGTATCAGGTTTCTAAGCCTCTCATTATTGGACAGAAGTAGCTTAAAAATTTAAGCCTATTTGACCCCAGTGACCTTTAATAAAAGTAACGGTCAACCCCTCAACATATAATGGTAGATCCCAGCATACTACAGGCCTAATATCTGGTTTCCAGGCTACCTAAAGGGACATTTCAGTGAGGCTAATTCTGTTACATAACCACGATAGCAAATTATGACATAAATGTATTTTTCTACATTCCTTATGAAACATATACAAAGAAATACTGACAAATTTCACGATATTGTTAAGTATTTTTTATTGATACCGTGGGAAATTCCAAATCCCTGAGCCTGATGAATAGAACTAAGCAGGTACAACATGTACACTGTACCCATACCCGAGCCAAAGTCAAGCACGTTAAACAAATGCAATACATTTCCACTGAGGTGTTGATGGAATTATTTTTTTGACAAGATCATGCATATGCATCTAACAAGGTAAACACACTACTGTAAGGGCGATTTGTGAAGTTCTAGAGAAAAATTTCTTTACTACTACACTGGCAAGGGCAAGGATTCGGCATACAAGACATCCAACCACTATGTGTAATGGTGGATGTAAGCGAGTTTGAAAAATTCAAATACATTTTCACTACAGTGGGCTTTTCTTGCATATCACAGTAAAAGCAACTCATCTAATTTCTATTAGAACTGGTTTGTTTCCAAAATATGTGCAAATTCTAATGTACTCTTAGACTGAATTTCCCCTTTAAAACCTATTTTACTTCTGTGACCTTGAATATTAAAGGTAAAGATCTTTGAAGAAATGTTGTAACCCTTCATTATAGCATAGAAAGACATTGTTGTTTGCCTACTGATCTATTGTTAGACCATATAACCTTCAGATATTATTTCAATCTACAAAATGTATGTTGTAGGCATAAAGCTTTACACATTATTTTCACATCCACAAGCAAATTTGGGAGGAGGTTTCATCGAAATCAATTTTAGTTTTGTCAAGCTACAGTAAAAGCATCAAGTTCTTCACTTCCCTAGAGGAAAATTAATAAAAAAAACTTATTCCATCTCTCAAATTAAATTTGAAATGTTACGTTACCACAGAAATGCTTGTCTGAATTCTAAATTAGCAATTAAAGTACATGCTACAGTATCCCTGGAGGCTTCTCCTACAGGTTTTTGGTATAGATTGGGGCCACATCACATGCTTCCCTGACCTAAATAAAACCCTGTACAAAAAATTGTTTTCCTCTTATTCTAGCTTCCAATAAAAGATGTTTTACAATTTCAAAATAAACTTCAGGTTTGTATCAAATTCTATCCAAGAGCTTTATAGAAGCCACCAAGCCAAGATTATAGCCAATTTAATACAAAGAAATATTCAAAAACCTGTTAATGTGTTGGATAACTAGGCCATGAACAGCTACAATTTATACATTGAGCAACTTGTATGTTCCTCCTATCTACTTTATAGGAAAATAAAGGAAGAAGAACATCAATTTTATTTCCAAAAAAATTGTGGCAAAGTGGTTAAAGTATCTGGCATTCTATTCATTGACCATACCAATCTGCAGCAATTATCTCAAATAACCAACCTAACTTCTCATAAAAACAGGGGGGGGATTCAATACATGTCTTAAAGTCAAATTATGAATCTATATTTAAAGAAGATTGAATCAATGTCATTGAAGAAGAAAAATTTAAATTTGATAATCATAATCAAAAGTTTACTTATCGTAATACTGCTTTATTAACCAACAATGACATAGCGTATGCCATACTAAATATTTAAGGAATGCTGATAAAATGAGTGGTACAGGTTGGTAGGTAACTGTTTTCATTAATTATTTGTTTTTAATAAGAAGTCTGGAGTTTGGATATCATGTTTAGTTTGCATTTTCCCCCTGCCTAGTATATCTTTTCCTTTTAGTCTCAGGGGACCAATGACATCAAATAATTGTTTCTCTGATTTTATCATTGAATCAGTTCCATTTTATTTGCTGCTCCCCAGTGGGTCGTGAAACAAAATTTGTATACTTTTCTTGAACTGTGCGTGAATATGTATGCCTAAAACTGAACATGTATTCTACCTAAAACTGAGTCGACAGGGTAAAAAAAAATTGCTGAAAGAAATTTTGCAATTCGTCTTCATAAATCATATATAATATTAAGCTTGCAGTCAATAACTACTGAATAAAAAATTGGAGCAATGAGACATGGTTTCTTGGCAACACAGGGGATCATGTTTTGAAGAGGTTATTTTATAGATAATATTTACCTTTATTAGTCTTTGGTACAAAAACCTTCTACATGTACATGTCAGAAATCCAACACTAAAATAACTTGCTCTATTGACTTGAACTAAAGACTTAAACATCCATTGGAAATTCAAGCAGGGGAAGTTCAACCCAACCGGTTTTGTATTTAAAGACCCTGACAACAGGTAACTATGCAAGCCATTTGGGTTTTTACCTATTGAAATGAAGATATCTGTATTCAAAATAAAGATATCTATATTTCTACAACAATTAGAGATATCTGTATTTGAATTAGAGATATCTGTATTTGAATTACAGATATCTCTATATTAAAATAGAGATATCTCTAATTGAACACAAAATAGATATATCTCTAATTCAAATACAGATATCTCTAATTCAATTAAAGATATGTTTATTTCAATTAGAGATATCTGCATTTCATTGTAAATAAAGATATCTGCATTTAAAATAAAGATATCTTTAATTCAAATACAGATATCTCTAATTCAAATACAGATATCTTTATATTATTAAATACAGATATCTCTATTTGAATTAAGATATCTTCTTTTATTTGACATGAAATAGAGATATCTGTATTTATTTAAATATCAAATAGGAAAAACGACTGCTCCCTTGACTCTCCGTTTTGCGCATGACGGAAGAAAAGCAGTAGTGACGCAAAATGGCGGGGAATGCAGACCGGTACAACGTATCCGCTTTCAATATTATTCAATTATAGCTGCAACAGTTCGCTCTGTTTTTCGGAGAGCAGTTGCCATGTCCTGTTCTTAAGAAATCCCCTCCAAATAGCAAGTTTATCGGTTTTTATAGATCTACAGTTATCATACATGCATATGGATTCTTAAAATCCAATTTAATTACAAGTCGTTTCATTTAACATTGATCAGGATTAGGGAGTTATCATTATTTTCTTTGTGTTTCAAAATTAATCTTCGTACTTAGCAAACACGTGTAAATACAGATATCTTTAATTCAAATATATCTGTATTGCAAAGTAATTGCAGATATCTCTAATTCAATTAAAGACATCTCTATTTGAAATAGAGATATCTGTATTTGTAATAGAGATATCTGTATTTGAATTAGAGATATCTGTATTTTAAATGAAGACATCTCTATATAAACAGAATTAAAGATATTTTAATTTAAAATAGGGATATCTTTAATTCAAATAGAGATATCTCTATTTTAAATAAATGTATCTTTAATTGGACAATAATCAATAGATATTTCTATTTAAAATAAAGATATCTCGATTTAAAATAAAGATATCTCAATTACGATTAAAGATATTTGTAATTCAAAATAGAGATATCTGAATTTGAAATAGAGATATCTGTAATTTAAAAGAAAGATATTTCTATTTTCAATATAAATAGAGATATATCTGTATTTAAATATGACATATCTTTATTCTCAAATAGATATATCTTTATTTAAATTACAGATATCTTTAATTAAATAGGGATATCTTCATTTTAAATAGAGATATCTTTAATTAAATAGAGATATCTTCATTTCAATAGGTTAAAACCACAGGGACCTGGCACGAAATTTTTTTAACCAATAGTATACATACATATATGATACTATAATATATATACATGTATACTGTTAGTTTAAAAAAAAGTCGTGCCAGGTCTAATATATATACATGTATACTGTTAGTTTAAAAAAAGTCGTGCCAGGTCCCTGTGATACTATAATATATATACATGTATACTGTTAGTTTAAAAAAAATGTCGTGCCAGGTCTAATATATATACATGTATACTGTTAGTTTAAAAAAAGTCGTGCCAGGTCCCTGTGATACTATAATATATATACATGTATACTGTTAGTTTAAAAAAAAAGTCGTGCCAGGTCTAATATATATACATGTATACTGTTAGTTTAAAAAAAGTCGTGCCAGGTCCCTGTGGTTAGAACTTAAAACGACTTGCCATAGGGTAACAGGGCGTTTTCGTTTATTCGGAACAACCGGTTCGACCGTTGGTTAAAGTCATTATTTCAAGTATAAAATCCTGACGGACCTGCAGTTTTTGATACAGGCCTGTGAGGGCTTTGTCAAGGTTCGTCTGAAAAACAATATAAAATCACCAGGTCCGTATTTAATTAATAAACGAACAAACTAGGTCCAACCAGTACTATTCAAACCGTATAATCGAAAACGGCCCTGGTTATTTGATAAACTTGCAGTTTTGTGATCTTACCTTCATTTATCTATCCAAGGGCATCGTTTATTTAGCCTAACTTCAGTCAGACTGGCGCATCTTGTTTAAATGCGTTAAGTACTTCGTTAATATTACGTTGAGGATAAATGTCCCAAGTTTTAAATCGTCCTTACTCTAATTTAAATCACGTAGTCGGATTTGGACTTGAGAGCGCTCTATGAGGCGGGAAGCTCGCGATCGTTGGTGATAAATCAAAAGAGGGTGCGCTTAGTTTCGTAAAACGAGCGTTTTGTATAAAGTCTTTCTAAATTTATTGCAATTTTCATATTTTGAAATTTTCGAATTTCCCGAAATAGTTGGTTTTTCATTATCAATAAATAGAAAATCTAGATAAATTACGATTCCGCCCAGTAATAGGTAATACCGGAAATCAAATGATAGGCTAATTAGCACTATCGAAGGATTCGGATATCTGGTCGAACATATATGCACATGTATGTCGATCCAAACCCCTCTACGCTGAGTGTATATGTACTATGACCTTAGGCAGAATCCTCATTCCTTGGTTGTTTCACCGACACTGTCCATTACAACTTCCGGAGGTTTGCCGACTGGGGTGATCAGGTTCCAGCCCGAAACCATTCAGCTATCCGCATTGCAACACTGTTGTTCTGATAGTTAATGTTCATACACGACTTGATGTTACTGGCGTTGCCCTCTCCATTACTCCTCTCTCTTTTCCCTTAGCCACATTGATGCCACCTCAGCTTCTCTGCAGAGCTGCCCTTTTTGCTGATGATACACAGTACCCTCCACAAAGACGGCCCAACGAAACCGAGACAAACAACCTGTATAGTATAGGAAGACACCACATTCTCCACCCTAGTTGCTGACAGTCTGTTACCAAGTCTTGGTACTTGCCTGGTTTTGCTCGTAGGTGTCGTTGATATAGTCTCTCCATAGCACTGTCAGCTCCACAGCACTAGCCTGCTTGGACGATAAAGACTAAATCAAATTACTATGCCTTGTCTTTGATTGGTTACTGCTATTTCTGGTGAAACGTCCATACGGCCATTCAGATCTGCCCTGCCACTTTCCTGCTGTGTCTAGCACTCCACTGCCTTCCACACTGCCTTTCACACTCTGTTTTCCAGCCTTGACGAAATAAATAAATTTCAAGCCGCCTTTGTTCCTCTTTGGGCTCTTTCTGAAGCTCTCCAGAGTGTCTTTAAGTACAGAAATAACCTTATCGTGACGCCAGGCGTACTGTCTAAGCAAGAAGAGAGGATATGCTCCAAATTGGATGGTCTGCCACAGAGTTAACAAGCTTTTTTATACCCGTACCTCTAACCATTCGTGAGCTGTTCTGCCATTTGCAACCAACTTCCCTCTGAAAAAGATGTCTCCTCCTGGTTTGATGTCCTCCACGTTTTACCCGTTGTCACACCAAGTCCTTGTCTACCTACAGCTACTCTTCCAACGATGTCCCCGTGTTGAATTTGTGATTCTGCCTCTTTTTATAACATGTTTGCTGCCCATGTACGTCCAATCCTGATGTTTGCTCTAGCCTCTCTCAGCTTGACATTCCGACTATCCTTCAGTAACTGCTTGAACATATATAAGCGTTAATTTTGTAACTGTATGCCGTGGTGCCGTCCCTGAGAGCTGTTAATTCTTCTGAAACAAATGGTTCAGTTAGTATTTAATGTCGACGTGTTTTGTGAATATTAAAATATCTTGTTAAACAATGTTGTACTCTCTAAACACGTGTGTTTTGCTGTTTCTTCCTTTTTGTTCATTTAGTTGCTGAGAAAATTGTACTTTAGACTTACCGTTGCACGCACAGGGTCAAGCTCAATGAAAATGCGATGCTGTCATACTTTTTTGATATTTGGTGGGATGGCCTGGTGAATATACCTAGCAGTCATGGTGATTTTGTTTTCAGAAAAAACGAAATTTGAAAAATTGTTAAAAATCAGAATATTTACTATCTCGGTTTTATAGTAAATATCCCGATTTTGTTATCATTTTTTTTAATATGTCTACAAAAGCACGTGGTGCCCTAGCCAAAATCAGATGTGGAGTGGGCTCCAATTCGAATAGAAACTGGTCGTTATGAAAAAAAACTTAGATTGATAAATTCTAGAACATGTTTAACTGTCATGATCTAAAGAAGAAGATGAGTTCCATGTTTTTATTAAATTGTCCGTTATACCAGGATGTTCAGAAACGAACACTAGTTAAGTATTAGGCTTGTAGGAATTAATTTTTTAAATTCATGAATTTTCCAAACGACTCCATTGTGGATACAGTAAATCAATTACTGTTGTTTCATTCTCGACACACATAAATAGCTGTTATGTGTTGTATATTGTGCACCAAAATCCGGTTAAACAAATATTAGGACTAAAACAGAACCCAAACTTGAGGTTATAACTGATTCGTATCATTCCCTCCCCTGCACACCGCAAAAATTTAAGTATTTTTATTATAATATCTCTGTTTCTTGTATGTTGTGTAATAGAGATTCATATATATATTACAGTCTCACATATTCTGTATAGAATTGGCCTCTTTTATTTTTAAAAGTGAGAGTGTTGTTGATATTTAATTATGTAATGTGTTTTAATTGTGAGAGAGAGACTTAAAATTAAAATTATTTGAACTGAACTTTGAACTTCAATGAGCTGCCACATCGTGGTTGCACGGGGGTTTATGCTTAGTAGTATACACTAACAAGGTATATATATGTATATTATTTTAAGCGCCTTCGATAATATCCTCTCTGTCAGTACATTTCAAGCTGAGTAGTCATGTCTTTCGGTACAGAATAATGACAATATATTTTATTTCACGCGTCATATCTAATCAACTGGGCGCACGTTGAAACTGAATACACTGTATTCACGGTGTTTGAATTTCAAAACCCTATAGCTTTGAAATAGGAAAATTTTTTTATTCGAATTCCTGGGGCAAGTTTGAGTTTTTGATGGATTTTCACAATGAAGATTTGAAATTAGATAAAATGCTAATCCTCATTTTTTTTTCTCCTATTGCCATCTCAATATAGTTTTGTGACATAATATGATGGATCAAGAACACCAACTGAATTATACACACTAGCAATTTTTATTTATGTTTCAATTAGTTTAAGATAACATCAAAGGACATTACGACCATTTTGTTTAGCTCCATTTCTATGACTTTATTGCCTTATAAGTTAAATTCCCAGACAATGCTTCATTTACCGGATTATAAACAAGCAGCAATATTGGCTATTTAATGAGAACCCTATGGGGAATTGAAAGTGGAGCCATGTCGGTTAATGTGAAATTTGGTGCCCATTCAAAATTCATCTTAGTTTAGGTAACTGTATTAAACATGCTATACTCCTAATTCATTCCACACATTGACATCTAACTGTGCTTCACCGGCATGGTCAGAATAGGGAAGGCAATTATCACACACTCTATGGGAAATGGAAGTAAATGTTATTTTCCAAATGACATGCATTAATATATTGACTGCAATTTAAGAATTACACAAAGTAAGCGATATCTTTAATAAGTAATCTGTCGTTTTTATGCCTTCCTACCAACAAATCTTTTTTTATATTTTAATGACACGGCGACACAACATTCCAGCGAATATCTATCAAATGTACAAATTCTACAGAAAGATATCTTCTTCATCGATTATATTGGTGCAGTGTTTACGGCAAAACTATTCTCTCCCAGAATACAATGCGTGCTCCGGAAGTGAGTATGAGAGAACAACAGTTTCTGGATGGTCCTTGGGCGAAATGGAGAGGAAATGACGTCTTAGCGCCATTCGTACCAGTTACTAACTGGTGTTTTTTTTGGTTCAGCCATCGCAAGATTATACTTCCGGTGTTCGTCTTTTTGTTGATGCCAATTTATTCAGAAAGTCATATATATTTCCGATATCATTATATATAAATGAAACCGAATATAATAATGCATCGACAACGTATTTTCGAGTTTTTCTCACAAGATAATGCGAAACGTCACAGTCAGTTATCCAAATGGATAATCACCAATGACTGTACATTGAATATATACAGACACCAGGTTTGTAACGAATGTATTGTCTGTGTCATGTATTTTATAAGTAGCGATATTGAAATTTACTCGAAAGTATTATTGTCAAAAACTTACTGGTTAATAATTTTGCTGGTTATTTTTATCATCTATATCATGATGTAGCTTGGATGGTTGTTTTGGCCTAGATAATTTTATACAGAAACTGATAAAGTAAACTTGTTCAGGACACACACATCCCCTGGTTCCAATGAGGTTGTGTTTAATTTGTGAATGTTTGTATGTCTCGAGGAACCCTGTTATATAATCATATGTTTGACTTTTTGTAATAGTGAAACTTTGACCCTTTTTATAGTGCTATCTCACTTGAGAGTCATGCCACCGAACGACATCTGAAACAAGCACGTCTCATCCCGGTCACATTATACTGACAATGGGCAAAAATATTTGTTCTACCCCATGTGAGTGTGTTTAACAAGAGCAAAATCCACCTCATTTGTAGACTATGGCTTTTGGGCAGAACTCAAAGTCTTCCTCAAAGAGCTAGGTCAATTGCCGGTCGGGCGTTGGAATTAGACCTGCTGCTTCCATTTCCATGACCTAATTCAGGATTTTTATCTTTTTCTTTTATTTCCTTACAATGATATTTTTGTCTTACTATCGTCTCCCTTTGGTGACGAAGTGCGATTGTTAGTCTCATGGTTTTACCACTTGTCTTGTGTTATCATATACATGTATTGGTTTTGGTTATTGTTGTATTACTT
>NW_027187840.1:0-60620 GCF_041381155.1 Argopecten irradians
ACTCCTTATGGGATGTTGTCAGATGGATTGGGCTATAAGGATCATCATCTTATTTTAATCAGTTTGGTGTGTCAGTTCTAATTTTAAATTATCACTTGTAATTCTGCTCCACTACGATGCTTTATATGTACGTTACGCTCCCATACAAGATCTAACAATCGCCATGTTCAGATCGAGTCACCTCAGCATGGGTCCATTGCGACCTAGAATCGGAACATTTCGGCGACGTACTGTTAGCCGTATTATATTTCCATAATGACACTAAAACCACACCGAAGATTCCGTAGACGCTGATTGGCTAACCTCAGGGGGTCATGCTGAGGTAAACCCCGAATGGGGCATTGTTAGCTATAGATCTTGTTAATTGGAACACAACGAAAGAGCATGTTAGTGGAGCGGAATTACAAGCTATAATTTTAATTAGTTTAACTGCTGTGTGCCAAGGTTATTGAAGGGTCAAGAGTGGACACGCTCGACACAAGTCATTTGAGTGTCACATGGACAATTTAAATTCAGACAAATACTCTGCGCATGTAATTTATACACACTTTAATTTATATGATTATTATATTATAAAACAAGCGAAATTTAAACCCAGATGTTTTAGATGTAGGAGGCTATGATTTTGTTCTTACGGTAGCTGAACAGTTGGAGTCGCCACACGCAAAAAAAAAAACAAAAAAAATACTTATCAGAACAAAGTGAAACGTCTAATTGTTACCATTATTGTGTGTTTGAGATGTCATGGATCAGTTTGTATAATATGCGGTGTACTAGATTACAGCCACATGTCAGCCATATATATATATTTGCTAAGTGGATAGTCTGTGATTGAATGTCCGGATTAAAAGTGATCAAAACATCTTCCAAAGGAATAGAATAATACTTTTATAAATAAATGCAATCTCGCAGCGAAAATGAACAATTTAGCATATGTCCATGGACGCACATCCCTGGTAGGGACGCTAATAGATAAAAAGAGTGGTGTGTTGAATTGAGCATTGTGTCAATGGGAGAACAAACTTGAGAATCGGCGCGCGGCTACAAATTCTTTATATATGTTCCAGAATCAGACGGGACAAGGACAGTAATTCCAAACGTGGTGGACAAAACAAAAATTGTACGAGGCGATCTGCCCCTTTATCACAGAAAATTACAAAAAAGAACACAATTACATTATAGGGATACGAAACAGTGTAATGCGGGACAAAGGCTGACCGTTATTTAACGTAAATAGCAACTCGGAGCGCAATTAACACCTTCGGCAAGTAGAAGCTGGAAAAGCGTGCCACGTGTGAACGGTCCCAAATATGTGGCGAAATTTTATTTTAAGGTGCATCATTGGAATAGGAAGCTAATTTTGTAGCTTATTTCCATAGGTGTGTTGCAAAGAAAGCAAAGTTCCCAAATTTTAAGTCCTCCTGTTTGAGCTGCCGGCAAGGAATTATGTATAGGATCAATAACGCGATTCGAACAGAACGGGAAAATGCAGGAAATAGGTATAAGCTAATTGAAGAGCAAGTGAGCAGTAATTGAAGAGCAGTGTACAAGAATATATCTTATGCATGCCTTAAGACGACGCCTGTGGAAGTCACGTATGGCCTTGCGAACGCAAGTCTACTTGTGTTTCTTAATAATTTGTATATTTAAATTCCCAATGAAACTACATTTATAACAAAAAGCAATACAATTTATTGACTCGTGCCCTAGGTCCGGGGCCATTTCTCACGATCTACGGCACCCAATCGCCTATAGCCAAACATAGCTGTGACCTTCTACCACTATTCACTATGTGTTTTTGTATCCAAAGATTTAATTTGGACAATTTCCATAGTGATCATGTCAGCATATTGAGATCCGACTATCACTTCGTCATTGAAACATCCCTTTTTTGGGGATGGTGGAGTTTGGCGCAGTGGTAGAATGCACAGCTATGTTTGGCTAGCAATTGGTGACCGTAGATCGTGAGTTCGAGGCCCGGATAGGGCACACAAGTCAATAAATTGTCATGCTTTGTTTAAATTGTGTTTCTTTGATATTTTATTTTTTTATATACATGTACATGCTTATAGATTGATATAAAGGTTAATAATTAAAGCTTAGTTGGTCGTAATGAAATGGTTGATTTTTGATTTTATATGGTTATGTAATGATCTTGGTGGCTACTGGCAAGTACATGATAACATGATCATGGTGACTACTGGCAAGTAAATGCAAAAGGTTACAAAAATCAATTTAAAAATAAAATAATAATTCTTTTTAGGCGTTTGACCTATGCTGAAGTATTGTGGGCTATGCCAGCTGTGCATGTTCCAAGTGATAGAAAGAAAGAAACAGTAAAAGTAAGTATAATAATATTAATGTATAAACATGTACATACAACCTGGTATGGTATTTCAGATATTGTTTTCTATGTACCAGTATATATAACTCTTTAGATTTTTTCTGTGAAGGATGATTTTAAAGGGGACTTGTAGTACATTTGCATGTATATATTTCTTTTTTTTTTAGCATATATCAATGTTATTAAAAAATCGTAATGAAAACTGCACATAGTAAGGCTATGAAAACTTTTTGTTATTCATCTTTATGCAATACACATTTGAATCTTTAGTGTTTTAATGACTTCAATAGGCAATGACTATATTGTAGGAACTCTGTTTGACGTTTTTATTGTGTGATGATTGCACTTAATTATATTATTGAACATTGATAGAAAAAACAACTGCAGAACTGAATGTACCGATAAATTGAGAGGAGGAGGAGGAGATCCAAAAGAATGAAATTTTTCTAATCGTAGAGTGGTAGGTGATATATATTCTTGTTCTACTTCATCATTTAGTTATAATGTGTTTGTAATGAATTTGCACAATATGCTATATATGTCCACTTCATTTCATTTCTGTTCTACATCTTTTAAATGTTTGTCTTTCCATATATATAGTGGCTGTGGACTGTTCAGATTTTTATTTTTTTTCTATCCCTTTAATGCTTCTCTTGTTGTTACATATTGAAGTTGTATGTGCCGTAACTGTGCGAAAAATTTTGAACATGTTATTTTTTCTTCATTAATACATTGAAAAACCATAAGGTTGATGAATTAATTAAGCTGGTGAAAATCATTGAAATGGACAGACAAATATGTATGATACTTTATAAATCATTACCTACGATGAGCAGTAAAGTTATGTGTTTTTATGCCTGAACTGTAGAAATTAATTTACAATTACAAATAATGCTACAACAAATGTGAATTGAGATTTTACAACCACAACTTATGCGTCTATGTACTCATTCCACGTACACTGTAAACATAAATATAATGTCAGCTGTAATTTGTACTTGTAAAATTGAAACCTGTACATATACATGCACATTGCACAATCATTGTAATTTTTCAAAATATTTTGTGGAACTGTTTTAGGCTGCATATAACATAAAAGAAAGCACCTATTTGATGTCATAAGCACATATAACTTTAAAACTTGTATTTGTATAAGCCATTTGATCAATGTAGAAAATGAGCACTAATTGGTAAACCTGTCATTTAAAGCTTTTTATAAAATTTTGCAGAACACTTTTTAAGTTATATTCTTAATCAAAATGTACACTGTGTAATATTGTTAAATACTCTTAGCATTTAATTTAGTTTATTTGCTGACTGAAACTATGTTTATGTTGTTGGTGGATGAATACGCTTTGCTGTGTGAACACAATTAATACGGAATATATCTCTTCTGCAATATTTTTCACAACATACTTGTTTTTTCTTAGCTGTCCCACATACTCACTAGATTGTGAATGTTTGTTTGTTTGTTTGATTAATTAACGTCCTATTAACAGCTATGGTCATTGTAAGGACGGCCTCCCCCATGTATGCGGTTTGTTGCGTGTATGTTTGTGCGTGGTGCGTGTTTCGGGAGACTGGCGTATATTTTCATTTTGTGTCTTCTTGTATAGTGGAAACTGTTGCCCTTTTTATAGTGATTTATCACTGATGCATGCCGCTGAAGACACCAAGCAACACACCCCACCCGGTCACAATTATACTGACAACGGGTGAACCAGTCGTCCCACTCCCTTTTTGCTGAGCGCTAAGCAGGAGCAGAAACTACCACTTTTACAGACTTTGGTGTTGTCTCGGCCAGGGGACAGAACCCAGAGCCTTCCTCACAGGGGCGAACGCTCAACTCAAGGCCAAAAGTGAGGCGGTGCCAAGGGAGGCATTAGGAAGGATAAAGTCAGTTAGGAAGAATAGAAAAGATAAGATCCTAAATTTAGTCGCCTTTTACGATCATGCAATAGGGGCAGCAGGTACAATTCTAACGCCCTACCTGCAGAACAAATTTTTATCAACGGTATTCATTTATAAATTAAAAATATCCTGTTGATTAACTTTGTTCATACTAAAAAGAGTTGAGCATGTAATGTTGATTAACTTTGCTTTGATACTAAAGCTCTGTTTTTTGTTTGGTAGACTAGAAACCGCATTAATGCTTTTCTCACGAAAAGTTTATTTTCGTGCAATTTTTTCTTCTTTTTATGGACTTTTAACTATTGAGTTATCTTATTTGTTAAAGTTTTAAATGTAGTATACATTCAACTATACCATTAAGTATTGTATAAAAGCTATTTTTAAATGGAATTATAATGTATATACATTATGTTCATTTGTATATTATAGTTATTAATTATTTGATAAAAGTTATTGTGATAATACATAATTACCCTAGTATATTTTTTTATGTCCTTGATTTTAAACAAACTACTTGGGTGTTTTCTGACCTAACTTTTGATATTGACATTATGTGGCTGCCAAGGGCTAAAAAGAAAAAAAAAAAAATACATTGAACTGATCTCATGACTAGGGGTGAAATGGTACGCTTTCTCTGGTTCGGTTCGTATTGTGATACATTGTTCATGGTTCGGTTAATACATTTGATATTCATATCTGCCAAAATGTGAAAATATCAAAAGCATATCAAAAGTAACACCCACCATTGTAAACTCTTACATCATTAGATAATACATTTCTAATATTAAGAACCTAAATCTTACATGCTACAATGTTTCAAATCTGGAATCTACATAGAATATACCCAAATAATGCCATATAGCAGAGCGTTAAGATGCCAAGGCAGATTATATTGAGAGATTATATTTTTCCGTCAATAACAAGGTTACTGTAATGCCACTTGATTGGCCGTTTTGAAAACTGGCTACACTAATCAGAAACCCACTTATATACAGTATATAAGTGCTTTGGACCTGCCACAAGCCACCCAGAAAAAAGTTGACGGTATATACATGTACTGTAATTCTGAAAAATACTGTGTAGTAGAACGAAAAGAAGTATACCATTCATGACGTTAAACTGTTTCACTCACTACTAATGATATCACATGCATGAAGGATTCGTTTGTTATATGAATTTTTTCTTATAGAATATACCACGGTTCATGACGTTAGAACTGTTTTTTCATGAAGGATTCGTTTGTTTATTTCATTTTGTAATTGCAATGATGGCATCATTGTTATTGAGCTTATACTAACTAAAATGTGTAATTTCGATTTTATTGCATTTTGTTATTAATTTGCATATCCTTGTTTTCATTCTGCTTTAACTTTAATTGATTTGTGGCTGTCTCTCTTCTTTCTACCACACTTTTTAGCTCACCTGGCCCAAAGGGCCTGGTGAGGTTATGTCATGGCGCAGGCGTCCGTTTGTCCGTCGTCCGTCCGTCTGTCCGTCAACATTTCCTTTTTTAAATCGCTACTAGTCATAGAGTTCTGCATGGATTGTAACCAAATTTGGCCACAAGCATCCTTGGGGGAGGGGGAACAGAACTTGTATAAATTTTGGCTCTGACCCCTCCGGGGGCAGGAGGGGCGGGGCCCAATAGGGGAAATAGAGGTAAATCCTATAAATCGCTACTTGTCCTAGAGTTCTGCATGGATGGTAACCAAATTTGGCCACAAACATCCTTGGGGGAGGGGGAACAGAACTTGTATAAATTTTGGCTCTGACTCCCCGGGGGCAGGAGGGGCGGGGCCCAATAGGGGGAATAGAGGTAAATCCTATAAATCGCTACTTGTCCTAGAGTTCTGCATGGATTGTAACCAAAATTAGCCACAAACATCCTTGGGGGAAGGGGAACAGAACTTGTATATAAATTTTGGCTCTGATCCCCCAGGGGCAAGAGGGGCGGGGCCCAATAGGGGAAATAGAGATAAATCCTTTAAATTGCTACTAGTCATAGAGTTCTGAATGAAATGTAACCAAATTTGGCCACAAACATCCTTGGGGGAAGGGGAACAGAACTTGTATATAAATTTTGGCTCTGGTCCCCCGGGGGCAGGAGGGACGGGGCCCAATATGGGAAATAGAGGTAAATCCTTTAAATCGCTACTAGTCATAGAGTTCTGAATGGAATGTAAACAAATTTGGCCACAAACATCCTTGGGGGAAGGGGAACAGAACTTGTATAAATTTTGGTTCTGATCTCCTGGGGGCAGGAGGGGCGGGTCCCAATAGGGGAAATAGAGGTAAATCCTTTTAAATCGCTACTAGTCATAGAGTTCTACATGAATTGTAAATCCAAATTTGGCTACAAACATCCTTGGGGGAAGGGGAACAGAACTTGTATAAATTTTGGCTCTGACCCCCTGGGGGCAGGTGGGGTGGGGCCCAATAGGGGAAATAGAGGTAAATCCTTTAAATCGCTACTAGTCATAGAGTTCTGCATGGAATGTAACCAAATTTGGCCAGATATATCCTTGGGAGAATAAGAACTGAGTTTGTATAAATTTTGGCTATGGTCCCGGGGGGGGCAGGAGGGGCGGGGCCTAATAGGGGAATTATAGGTAAATCCTATATAAATTGGTACTTGTCCTAGAGTTCTGCATGGATTGTAACCAAATATTTGGCCATAAACATCCTTGGGGGTAGGATTTTTGTTTGTTTGATTAATTAAAGTCCTATTAACAGCTATGGTCATGTAAGGACGGCCTCCCATGTATTGTGGTGTGTTGCGTGTATGTTGTGCGAGGTGCGTGTTTTGGGAGACTGCGGTATATTCATGTTGTGTCTTTCTTGTATAGTGGAACTATTGCCCTTTTTATAGTGCTATATCACTGAAGCATGCCGCCGAAGACACCAAGCAACACACCCCACCCGGTCACATTATACTGACAACGGGCGAACCAGTCGTCCCACTCCCCGTTTGCTGAGCGCTAAGCAGGAGCAGAAACTACCACTTTTATAGACTTTGGTGTGTCTCGGCCAGGGGACAGAACCCAGAGCCTTCCTCACAGGGGCGAACGCTCAACTCAAGGCCAAAAGTGAGGCGGTGCTAAGGGAGGCATTAGGAAAGATAAAGTCGGTTAGGAAGAAGAGAAAAGATAAGATCCTAAATTTAGTCGCCTTTTACGATCATGCAATAGGGGTAGGAGAACAGATCTTGTATAAATTTTGGCTCTGACCCTCCGGGGGCAGGAGGGGGGCGCCCAATAAGGGAAATAGAGGTAAATCCTATAAATCGCTACTTGTCCTAAATTTTGCTTGGATTGTGACCAAATTTGGCCATAAACATCCTTGGGGGAAGATGAACAGAACTTTTGGCTCTGACCCCCTGGGGGCAGGAGGGGTGGGGCCCAATAGGGGATTTAGAGGTTAATATTAAAATTTCTTCATAAAAGAAACAATGAACATGTATTCAGAACATTACTTGGCATTACAAACCAGGTGAGCGATACAGGCCCTCTGGGACTCTTGTTTTTCTGTAATTGTAAAAAGAGCACCTGATGTGGTTGGATGTTTATAAGCAAAGCCTCCAAATCTTTGCTGTCAGATGGAGCATGGCGCCTCTTTCACTCAGTTGGTAAAGAGATCTAGCACTGTTGATCATATAGGAAAGATTTGATAGTATTGAACATTGTCTGTACTGTTTATTTAAAAAAAAACAAGAGGCCCAGAGGGCCTGTATCGCTCACCTGGTTTGTAATGCCTAGTAAGGTTCATTGTTTCTTTTCTGAAGGAATTTGAATATTTACCTCTAATTCCCCTATTAGGCCCCACTCTTTCTGCTCAAGGGGGTGAAAGCCAAAAATTATAGGAATTCTGTTAACCCCAAGGATGTTTCTGGGCCAAATTTGGTTAAAATCCAAGCAGAACTCTAAGACTAGTAGCGATTTATAGGATTTACCTAAATTTCCCTATTGGGCCCCGCCCCTCCTGCCCCCAGGGGGTCAGAGCCAAAATTTATACAAGTTCTATTCCCCTTCCCCCAAGGATGTTTCTGGCCAAATTTGGTTTCAATCCATGCAGAACTCTAGGACAAGTAGCGATTTATAGGATTTACCTCTATTTCCCCTATTGGGCCCGCCCCTCCTGCCCCCGGGGGGTCAGAGCCAAAATTTATATAAGTTCTGTTCCTATTCCCCTAAGAATGTTTCTGGCCAAATTTGGTTACAATCCATGCAGAATTCTAGGACAAGTAGCGATTTATAGGATTTACCTCTATTTCCCCTATTGGGCCCCACCCCTCCTGTCCCCAGGGGGTCAGAGCAAAAATTTATACAAGTTCTGTTCCCCTTCCCCCTAGGATGTTTCTGGCCAAATTTGGTTACAATCCATGCAGAACTCTAGAACAAGTAGCGATTTATAGGATTTACCTAAATTTCCCCTATTGGGCCCCACCCCTCCTGTCCCCGGGGGGTCAGAGCCAAAATTTATACAAGTTCTGTTCCCCTTCCCCCAAGGATGTTTCTGGCCAAATTTGGTTACAATCCATGCAGAACACTAGGACAAGTAGAGATTTATAGGATTTACCTCAATTTCCCCTATTGGGCCCCGCCCCTCCTGTCCCTGGGGGGTCAGAGCCAAAATTTATACAAGTTCTATTCCCCTTCCCCCAAGGATGTTTCTGGCCAAATTTGGTTTCAATCCATGCAGAACTCTAGGACAAGTAGCGATTTATAGGATTTACCTCTATTTCCCCTATTGGGCCCCGCCCTTCCTGCCCCGGGGGGGGGGGGGGGGGGGTCAATGCCAAAATTTATACAAGTTCTGTTCCCCTTCCCCCAAGGATGTTTCTGGCCAAATTTGGTTAAAATCCATGCAGAACTCTATGACTAGTAGCGATTTAAAGGAAATGTTGACGGACAGAGACGGACGACGGACGACGGACTCCGCGCCATGACATAAGCTCACCGGCCCTTCGGGCCAGGTGAGCTAAAAATATTCACATTTATGTATATATATATATATTTATATATATATAGCTGTGTATTGACACCCGACATCTTTCCATAGTATATTTACTACTTATAATTGTAGGAAGTGTGGTCATTAATTATCAATATGTCTCATTTTATTTTCATTCGATTTCATTTCAATAGGCTGTCTCCATACAATGTTACACTGGACATTGACGACAGCTTTGCGATTGTTGTGAAACCAAAGTGTGTTGTGTCATTATTTGAGGAGACAAAAGTCAAAAATGAGGTATGTTAAAGAAAGATGTTATCAGAATTCTCGGTTAATTTGTCCTCTTGATCACCTTTCTTATAGTCATCAAATTTTGACGAAGTCTATGTTAATATTTTACTTATCAGTTACAGTTTGATTTGTTAAGTATAATTTTTCGCTTGTTTAGAATTCCGTTATTCATTTAATTATATGTTGAAATTGGTATACATCTCCATGATAATTTGTTCAATACTTCTTAGACCACTTGTTAAATTTGTGTTTACATTTCAGGTCAGTAACTCCTTTGAAATTTAATTAGATTTAACCTTTGCTCTTTCCATATTCTTAATTCATAAAAAAGATATTATTGACATTATGTATTAACTAAAAAATTTACATTATTAGAGATTTTTTATAGATACACGAATTTAGTGCTTTATTTTTAATTGCAGAACAATGACATTCGATCGGTCAAGAAGACAACAAAAAGAAAAGATACAGTAAGATAACATCATGAAATATCAGTTACAATAACTCGGAGTTTAATCAGTCAGCTTGTTCAGATTTCATTTCCAGTGATAATAGGTTATATTATCTACATTGTACAAAGTGCAATTGATTTTTTTTAGGGATTCATAATAATAAAGTGGTAAATATCTTGGTCTTAAAAAACAATAAAAAAAAATGTGTGTAGATTAAAGTAGAAGCATAGTACATTTCATAATTAAAATAAAATAATTTGTTTTATTATTATCATTTCAGCAAATCACCAAGAAGCTGGGGACGCATTGTTGTGGCACATACCACAACAATGACATAAAATTCCTTGACCACTATATCAAGTGCCACAGGAGCCAGGGAAATAGTACTGGTATGTATAATTGACTCAGTGATATAGTTTTTATTTGCATATTCATTTGAGGACATTTTCTTGGTGAAACCTACAGTAAGTGGAGAATACCACAACAACAGCAAATTTCATTACAACACATAGATTTTCAATTTAAAAAGCAAGCAGAAAGTAGCAATATAGAGAGAGAGAAAAGGAAATTTAAAGGAAGTACTACAGATATATTAATTTGAATATGTAATATATGCCAAGACAATTAAATTGAATTTTTTTTAAATAATGTGATAATTTGTTTAATGATTTCCTTTTGTGTAATGTTATTGTTATCTATACTTGTATATTATATATTACTTTCAGACAAACAAACAAGTCACAAACACACCAGCACACATAACACACAGCCAAAATCATTAAACAGAAACAATAATACAACCAACACAACATCCCAACCCAACATAAATAACCATTTCGCACAGGAAGACCCAACTACAAGCAACACAAACACTAGCATCATTGGTCTTCACACAGGAACATCTATACCCTTGTTGTCCTGTGGGGATATTGAGGCAAATCCTGGCCCAATCTATAAGGTAAGTAAATCTCCCCCTCATCCGAGCTTTAGTGACGGATGAGGGTGATTCTTCTGTATCAGCCTGAGGCTGAGGGAATAAGGAGCATTCCTGTATCCAAGCCAACGTAAACCTCGTTTTAGAGACAAAAATATGCAAATGAGATGGGTCTATATCTGGTCAGACACGCACAAGATCGCCATACTTCAAAGTAAAAACACTGTTTACATCAAGGGCAGGGCCCAAGGGAGGGCAAAGAAACCTTATTCCCTCAGCCTCAGGCTGATACAGAAGAATCACCCTCATCCGTCACTAAAGCTCGGATGAGGGGGAGATTCTTTCCGTATTGCGCTCTTCCGCTTCCGGAATAAGGAGCATCTTCAGAGGATGGAAACAGTGATAAAAGATAACACAACAAGAAAATAAGTTCATAAGTGTAATGAAAAACACATTTCAAAACTATACATCATGATACAACAAATTATGCTGCTGTCTGCAAAACTGAATTTGCAAAGACACTACCATCACTAACATCCCGCTGATAGAATGTCGCGAATGTACGCGCCGAGGCCCAATTGGCAGTCTTCAGAATGTCACGTAACGGAACACCTGCCCGAAAAGCCTGAGAGGAGGCTGCTCCTCTAGTAGAATGTGCTTTAAAAATAGGATCTATGCCTGCTGCCGAAAGAACCTCCTTCACCCAACGTGAAATCGTAGATGGTGACACTTCATCGAAAGTTTTATAAGAAATGAACAGTTTCCTACTTTTCCTCCTCTTACGTGTAACCGACAAATATTGTTTTAACACTGTCAAAACGTCCAACGTAACGTCTTTCTCATAACGATATAACTTCACCACTGTCGACGACTTCCCCGGTTTAGAGGTTTTAAGAAGAGCTTTAACATAAAAAGTACACGTATCGCCCGACCAAGACATGCTGTCCACATCTAATGCTGCTAATGTCTGACACCGTTGCGCCGTCGTCAACGCAATTAAACATACCAATTTCAACGATAAATCCCTCAAAGATAAAGTTTCTATACACGGTAGGTTCTTCAGATAAATCAGCACCTTTGAAACATCCCATGTTTCCACATACCGAGGCATCGGTGGGTTCTCGTTAAATAACCCCTTCATAACACGGGAGATGCGTTTACTGTTCAAACACACATTACAATTTAATAACTCGAGAGTTTGTGAAAGCATAGATCGGTGCGTGTTCGCCACGCTATAAGACCTGCCCAAAGACACAAGATAGTCACAAATTACAGCTTCAGTCGGCGCACTTGGATCAACTTCCTGTTGACGACACCAAACTCGCCATTGCTCCCACGCCAGGTTGTAAGCCTTCGAGGTACCCCGTCGCCATGACTGCAGTGCCGCATCGGTAGCCCGGCCTGAAAAGCCCTGGTCTGTGAACGCTGTCCGGAGACGACACAAGCGGTCAGGTTCAGTGTCCTAAACAGACGATGACAAGAACCATCGTGAGGTAAAGTTATCAAATCTTGCCAATGAGGAAGTCTAGCTGGCGTGTCAATCAATAAATCAAGTAAAGTGGGAAACCACGCCTGACAAGTCCAGTTTGGTACAACAATAATAGCTCTAGATATCCGATCATCAATCACCTTTCTCAAAACCCTCCCAATCAAGCAGAATGGAGGAAAAAGATATGGTTCATAATCTGACCAACATACTGTGAACGCATCATAATTCTCGGACCCAGGGTCTGGGCCCCACGAAACATATCTAGATAACTTACAATTAAGTCTGGATGCGAACAGATCAACATCTGGTCGAAAGAAATGTCTGCAAATTCTCTCGAAAATTTGAACATCGAGACTCCATTCTGTTTGAATCGAAAATTGTCTCGACAAAGAATCTGCCTCGACATTTTCACAACCTGGTAGATACTTGGCAGTTAGAAAAATCTGTCTATCGTAGCACCATAACCAAATATCTTTGGCTAGATAATAAAGATCACATACGGTACCACCCATATTATTGATGTAGGAGACTGCTGTGGTATTATCACATTGAATAAGGATATGAATGGCCGATCGCTTTTTACAGAAAGCATGAAGTGATAATTGGATAGCTTTTAACTCCAAAAAATTTATATGACATTGTGCTTCTTGTATAGACCAAAGTCCATTAACTTTCTGATCATCAAACACCGCACCCCATCCTTCTAGGGATGAATCAGTTGTCAACAAACAATCTGGTTTATCAGGACGAATAGATTTCCCATTTGAACTGATAAGATTCTCATTCCACCAATTAATCTCTGTAATGCTTTCTGATGAAAGAACGACAAGGCCTTCATAGTCATCACTGTTTTCTGATAGACCTCTCACTTTATCTGCTTCTAATGATCGATAATACAATGGGCCAAGTAACACTGCCCTGAATGACGCTGTACAACATCCAATGAAAGAAGCCAATTTTCGTATTTGAACGCAGGGTTCTGACAGGATCTCTGAACATTTCAACAAGATCTTTTGGACTTTCTCATCAGGTAAAAATACCTTGAACTGAATGGAATCTATAATATAGCCCAAATGTGTAATAACCTGTCTGGGGTCAGTAACCGATTTCTCATGATTGACCTGAAAACCTAATCTCGCCAGAATATCGGTCAACGCAGTAGTGTCCTGGTGACACCTATCTTTCTCAGAAGCTCTTGTCAAAGAATCATCAATATAATAAAATGTCGAAATGCCCCTGCTTCGCAGGTACCCATAAATTGGTTTCAAAATCTTAGTAAAAACTCTCGGTGAGCAGGCTAACCCAAAGGGTAAAACTCTAATTCATAGAGTGTCTCTCTCCATTCAAATCTGAGCAATTTCCAAAAATCTGGACTAATAGGTATGCTAAAATACGCATCTTTTAAATCAACAGATGTAAAGAAATCGTCTCTTTGTACTGACAGTAGAATAACATCCAAAGTTTCTTGTTTGAAGTGCTCATAAGCAACCCATTCATCATTCAGATCTCTTAAGTTTATGACTGGACGATACTTTCCATTTTTCTTCTTAACTAAAAAAATATTTGACAGAAATTCACCAGGCTCATGATAACAAGGAAAAATCGCCTGTTTAGACAAAAGTTCTGATACTTCCTTATCAACCAATGACATTTCATCTTCTGAGAAAGATATCGGTGCTGGCACACTATATTGACAAGGCCACTGTTTATCAATCAATTCTATCTCATAACCCTGAACTGCGTTCAAAATCCAAGTATCGGATGTAATACACCGCCATTCATCAATGTGATTGGTAATCCTACCAGAAGGCACACTTACCTCTACTGGTTGCTCTTGTTCTGTGACTGTGTGTAATTCTGACTGTCTGGGGCGTTCTGGTGGAACTGTGCATGCC
Source organism: Argopecten irradians (assembly GCF_041381155.1). Lineage (NCBI taxonomy): Eukaryota > Metazoa > Mollusca > Bivalvia > Pectinida > Pectinidae > Argopecten > Argopecten irradians. Next base: position 14,270 of record NW_027187840.1, read on the forward strand.
TTCGTCCCCGTCGGTTCCCGAATCGTCCCCTCTGGAACCCTCTGCCTCGCCCCCACGGAGCCTGCCAGTTTTTTGTGACATACGACCGACCACCACGATAACTAGGGTATCGATTACCAAAGGCACGACCCCTTCTCTGTGTACATCTGTTCAAGTCATCCAACTCTTTAATTCTCTTTTCTACTCCCTCACCGAACAATTCTGATGTGATAGGTGTATCGGCATTACACAGTGGGACTAAGTGTCTATAAGGCAGCGACGGCCTCATAAAGAATCTACGCTTCACTGAAATGTCATAATGAACATTACACAACAAGCTCATGCCATCTTGGAGCAACTTCTTGATCATTTGTCTATCGTCCGTATCGGGGACTTTGATTTTCGGAAACTTTGAAATTAACTGTAAGAACGGCACCATACTGTGTGCCAAAAGACGTTGAAAGTCTTGTAAGGTTCTGTCCGATGTCTGGGCAGCCGGCCCAATAAAATTCCACACCGCGTGATTCGTGTGAGGCGGCAAGATCGCATCAACATTCTCCGGTACCCGGTATGTTTCATTTAGAGCAGTAACATCAGCTCTGGTCCTCACCGCGTGAGAAACATTGTTAGCCAATTTTCCCGAAATGGCCGGCCCGAATTTCGCTTTATCGTAAATGTCGGATAATTGGAAGATCTCCTCTTCCATTTCATCATTGTCAGAGACCGCCTGAACTTCCGACTCGTCATCAAAAAGAGAGAAATCGTCCGCCTCTCTACCAAACACACCACTCTGTCCTCCATTTTGATTGTCCTCTCGCGAATTCACGTTCGCCTCGAGATTAACCGACTTTCTCGATTTTTTACTAGAATTCACGTTCTCATCTGTCTTTCCATCGGAAATGACCTTAGTAAGGTTTTGAATTGCCGACAACACATTATCAAGCTTTCCATCATCTGTGTTGCGTTTTCTCTTTCTACTTGAGTGTTCGGTATTTTCCGTCTGCGACGGTTTCACTTTCGATTTGTCAGCCTTTTTACTATCTTTCTTTTGAGACTGTTGCCGAGTATTCGAGGCTGGTGGTTTAAAAGAAGAACCCGGTGCCCGGGACTCGTGTATTTCGGCTGTAACTTTCATTTTAGAACTAGGACTCTCTTGTAACATTTCTAATTCTTCCTCGGAACCAAGTCCGATGGACACATCATCACCCGAGTCCGACATATTGTCCAACACGTGACCTCGCGTGAGGCCAAGAAAAGTCTGAAAATAAACACAAAAACCGAATGTCATAACGAAATAAACACCGAATTGTGTAGATAAGACCCGAAATTTCAATTGAGAAAACTCATAAAGAAGTGTGCGTGCCGACAAATGTCTCAGGACTTACCTTTACGAGGTGTACGCTTTCGAGCTCAAAAAGGAAGATGGCGATCTTGTGCGTGTCTGACCAGATATAGACCCATCTCATTTGCATATTTTTGTCTCTAAAACGAGGTTACGTTGGCTTGGATACAGGAATGCTCCTTATTCCGGAAGCGGAAGAGCGCAATACGGAAAGAATCAGCAATGCATACATTCTTTTACACAATAGTTTGAATTGTCTTAGTTTTCATCATTTTGTTTCAGATATAATTTTTTATATTATTTTTAAAGTAAAAAACTTATATTAGGATATTTATGTTGTCTACTATTGATGTACTGAACGGTATTTTACGGCTTGCAACAAATACATTTGTAATAATTTTGTTTATCTATGTTTGGATGCTATAGATGTAATAATGTTTTGCATCGTTTTCTAGTGTGAACATCAAACATGTGGAGGGAATGAGCAGACGTTTCCATCAATACAAGACCTTGCCAGACACATATCTGGTACCCATGTGTTTGACATCATATGTGGATGGGGAGATTGTGTCTGGGGAGCTCCTGACATTATTGATAGAGATATGGAATCTCATATTCTTCAACACATATACAAGGTAATAACACCATTCTGTTTTTATACATTCTAGTAGTTTGTTTTGAAATAAGTGTTGAGCAAACAATAACATAACATTCAAAATTCATAAAGCTTTATTTTGGATTCTTTTAAAAGAAATTCTTTACTTTGTTTTTGATAATTTGTATTTTAATTACAGACTACTATTTTCGAATCACTTGATTCCTGGTGTGAGGCATTGCCTTCCGGTTATCTTGATGAGCATTCCACAGATCTACGGCTTTGCCCGCCTGCCTTGGTTAGTATAATGCTATCTATATATGTTACTTGAAATATAAATCATTGAAATGTTTTAACTTGTTATTGATAAGCTTTGGTTACATTGCCCTGATTTTTAACATTTATAATATTAAAGCCATTTATTATTGACATTAACTACATTTTTATAAAACTCACAAGGTTTGTAGACATAAGACTTTGAGCAGAAGTTTCCTTTATATCATATTTGACAACTTATATTACTCTTAAATGAGTTTCCCTCCATATTAGATTTATAATGCGAGTTTATAATTTTTCATGGCCTTTTAAGAGCAAAAAATGAAAAATTTGAAAAGAATATCATCAATCTAATATGAAGGGGAACGAATGATAGATTCTATTTATCATATGGCTAATATATGCCTTTGTTTCTTCCTGTTTGGAGTTTTCTGCTAGATGATCAATCAATAGATCAGTTGAAATACGTACCATTCATCAGAATCAACCAATCACCATGCAGATAGGTTATATTACACGTGTAAATAAGATTTATTAAATGGATATATTGAATGGGAAAACATGGAAGTCATATGATAAATAGTCATCTTAATATGACCTCATATCATATGTACTGATAAATAAAATCATTTATTTCTCACGAAAATCGACTGAAGCATTGAAGGCACTTGGGAAAGCAGATTTTATGTTTAATGAATAATCTTGAACATGTTATTCGTCGAAGTGATCTACATTAATTTTAAAATTAATTTCAGATTTACAGTAAGAACCTTGAACTGAAGCATCAACATGTTTTATATTTATCTTATAGACGAAATAGTTTGATTGATATTGATTGGTAATTTTGCCATTTGGGAATTCAGTACCGATTTACCATTTGAGTATAAATATGTGGATCAAGTTTTGTTTGAAAGCACTCTTTGTGGAGAGTGACAACTTGGCAAGTTGAAAACCTCATATCTCAAACTGAGAATAGAAGACAAATCAAAACTTAAATTCTTCTCCTTATGTAATTTATGTGACAAAAAATGACTTTGGTCAGAATTTGACTTTAATAAGTTTATTTGAGAAATCGGAACCAGTTACTCAGTTCACGACTCATTTGATTTGTGTATTCTTTTTTCTTTACAGAGAGGTGACTTGAACCTTTTACTGTTGGATTCTTCATTTACCATCAAGAAGAGGTACACCATATTTGCCCACATGATGTACCTATTCCATTTACAACAGAAGAGTCCAAAAGAATATTACGAAAAGGTGGAGAATTTCATTTCAAGGCAGCCACCAGGAAAATGGGAATTCAAGGGTAATGAATATAGAATCGTTGATGAGCAATATTGTATTAATGACGATACTGATAAACAGGAACTAAATATGCCATTATTTAATGATGTGTATTGTGTGAAAATGCCTGACAACACTGATCACACTAGAATTGTAACTTCTAGACCTGAACTCCAAGGTACAAGTACTGCCTTCACTCTACATAATACTAAAAGAGTTAAGAAAATGAAAACTTCCCATTCGCAACCACATTTTTATGACTGTCCATGGAAGATAATTTTAATGAAAAATTTAGAGAGGTGTAACACTGCTATAGTTACAGAGTTGAAAATAGTAGAAAAATTACAAGAAAATAATTTTATTACAAAAAAAAATCTAAATTTTTACTAGAAGCAGAAGATTGTGCAATAAGGCTTTCTACATCACCTGATACTACTGAAGGTGTATTTGTTTGTAATGTGTTTATGGTAGAGGTTGATGAAAGAAGTATTTTTTATGCAAGATATGTTGAATCAGGTTGCTATACTGGTTTCATGTCTCAATGGCTGAAAAATTAATTACTCGAGGCATTAGACATTTCTTCTGAAGCATTAATTTTGAGTCAAGTTGTTACAAATTCTGACATTAAAACATTAAGTAAAAATCGTGAAAGTGAAAGGACGATCAAAGGCAAAAAAGGAAGAACTGATAAAAATTATAAGTATAATTTGAAAAACTTTAAGCAACTTTTGGGAAATAGTTTAAGTCATGCTGAAAATTGTGGTGTCAATTTTGTGCTTAATCTCTCTCATTGTGTCAGAAAGGGATTTCATGCACATATAGAGTCAGAGTCCTCAGATGATTGGTTTTTACATACAAATACTTCTGATTCTGACAGAAAAAAATTTCAAGATCAATTTCTGTCATTTCCACTCTAAAGACGGACTGAACAAAGCAAGTTGTCTGAGCATTTTGCTGAAGAAAATTTTCCCAATTCTCTACCTCTTTTAAACCAGTCTATTTATCTGAATTATTTATCAAATAGCCATTCACTATTGAAAGAAAAAGTTAGATTTGAGGAAAGACTGCCAACATCTAAGTCAATACCAAAGTCTTTCCGTTACCAAATCTCATGGCTGTTTTTGAAAAATGATACTCATAAGTTATTCAATATTTTTGAAAGTTCAATGGGGTTAAGTTTACAAGGAAATGTAACTTCCACATGTAGAGATAAATTGATATCAGGTGTTTGAATGAGCCATGGTGGTACATCCGATACGGTGTACTCGTCAATGGTGTCGAAAGTTATATTAAGTTCCAGCAAAAATTTTGAAATTCTGATGCCAAATGTTGGTATGAGCTTTTGATTTTGTGTAAATATTTCTTGATGTTGTGGATTGAATACAAGGTTAAATGCAGGATTTTTGGGGTTGGATTTCAGTTGAGCAGCATACTGTAAGGATAATTTCTTTCGTTGATCGTCTAGAGATGGCTCATTAGACTCTTCACAGGTGTTGTCCGAAAAGCTCCTAGTGCGAGACGCAGTCCCTGATTCTGTATAGGGTCAAGCATCTGTAGATAGGAGCTGCGAGCCGATCCATAGACAATAGAGCCGTAGTCAAGTTTTGATCTAATAAGTGCCCGATAGATACGTAGAAGCATTTCACGGTCTGCACCCCAATCAGAATGGGAAAGAACTCGTAGAATGTTCAGCGCCTTCGAGCACTTATCCTTCAGATGTTTGATATGTGGAACAAAGGACAGTTTCGAATCAAATATTAGTCCAAGAAATTTAGTTTGTTCAACTACTGGAATTTTAATTCCATTGAGTGTGAGGTCAGGATCATTGTTTGGTTTTCGTTTTTGACAGAAGTGCATACAGACAGTTTTTGATCTTAAAAATCTAAAGCCATTTTCGTCAGCCCAATTTTGTAATTTGCCTTAACATTGTTGTAGTTGCCGTTCTATAGTGTGCATGTTTTTTTTATCTGTAACAGATCAAGAAATCATCCACAAATAGAGACCCTTCCGTAGATTGGCCAAGACATTTGGTTATGCTGTTAATTTTTAGTCCAAAACGTGTGACGGACAAGATACCACCCTGAGGGACGCCCATCTCCTGTGTCATCTGACCAGATGGGTTAGGATAACCTACATGTATAGTCACCGTGCTTCGTCTGTCGTCGTTCGTAAACTTTCCATTCAAACTTCTTCCCAGTAACAGAAAGGCCCAAGGTACTGATACTGGGCATGTAGAGTGGTGAAATGAAGAACTAACAAATTTGTTCCAATGAATGACCTTGACCTTTATTTAAAGTCACAGGGTCAAATAGGCTTTAATCTTAAAACGACTTCTTGAGAATAACTATGAGGCATATATACCTGATACTGAGTCTGCAGCAGCTGGGATGAAGGACTATGAAGTTTGTTCAAATGAATTACCTTGACATTCACTAAAGGTCGTAGGTGACAATAATGCTTATATCTTGTTTATACACAAGAGGCCTAGAGACAGCTTGATATTGGGTCTGTAGCATACTAGGATGAATGGCTAACAAGGTCTTCAAATGAATGACCTTTACCTAATTTTAAGGTCAATGTCATTAAATATATTAAATATCGGAAACTTATAGCTTTAATGAAAGAGTTCCTTGTATTGCCTTAATTGTTACATTGTAGCCACTGCTTTATACTGTGACTGTTTAACGTTGTTTTTTGCCAATGTTCAAATGACTGTTAAGGCCCATAGGCCTCTGGTCTTTTTTGATATCTTATATTAAATGAAGCTAAGATCATTCATTCTTAATTGAACAAATAGGTAGCCATTAAACAAACCAAAAAAGTATATGTGCATGTTTGTCATTGGTAAACAGATATTGAGATTTTATCATAATTGTCACTGTGACCTTGAATGAAAGTATGCTTTTGTACTTTAAAACACAATAGGTAGGCGTAAAAGCATCCTACTAACCCAATATTATTAGTGAACTTTGTACCTGTTTGGGTTGAATGGTTTCAAGTAAAGAATGATCTTGGACAAGTGAGTTGAAATTTAAAATAATCAATCGAAATTTGATTGAGTTATTTGGACACCTTTTGGTTAATAATGGAATGTTAGACTCTCTCATTATGTAAATAAAAAGGATAGGGATATAAACAGAATCTGTCACACTCTTTATGGCAAGACATTGCAACCCATTGCCAATGGTTGAAATGCTTAAACTGTCAGCTTTGCTGAATGTTTGACAACTTAATAATCTTATCTTCAGGGTGCAGATCACCTGTCTTACCCCATAGAAGGTGTATGTTTCTCTTTTTCTTATCCACATGCAATACACTTTGTGCCGAGGCTGTATTGCATATGGCTACAAATGCTGAAAACCAATATCATTATTTTCTCAGGGAAATTGAGATGTCAGACATTTTGAACACAAATCTTGTTATCTAACCTCTGTTATAGTAAAATTTTGAAAAATGACATCGAGAAAACACTAATTTTATGTTGATATTGATGTCACAAAGTTACATTGCATGGGTAGCCATGAAATACAACCTAAGTCAGAACAGTGTACATTTTTTCCAAGGATAAATCGGGGATGATGAGACAATTTATTGATATTTGTAGAGAATGTTATTACCTGAAGATTACCATCAAAAGACTTTTGACATCTGATCTTGATAATTATGCAGTGATGTGTATTTCTTGAAATTGATATCACAATTTATTTTGGAATGTAATATATAGACAATGGGACACATAGTACATAAGGACAGATGCATCTAAGATGCAGTTGATGATGGAATCTGAAGCAAGAGATCATAAATAACATTAATTTATTTAAGCAGATTTTTATTTAAAATAACTGTGATTGCAGCAATAAATGCTGCTTACAAATGCAATTACAGATTATATAAATATCTTATACAGCTGTACACTCAATTTGGACATGTTCTTTTTACTATATATACATAATATATAACACATTACGAGACAATATAAACACTACATTCATTCCAGATGATATCCGATTTGACTTCAAATCTCTTTACATACAAAACACAAATAATTTTAAAGTTGTGCAGCAAAGCATTTTCATCGTATGGAAAATTTGTATCTTTCAATGCTGCTTTGAAACCATGACAGTGAAATAATAAAATACATTTAATGCATTACTGTTACCAATAATTGTTTCAAAGACTAATACAAATGATTGTGATCCGCAAAATCAAAACAAAAATCTGAGTGTATTCTCATCATAAACCGCTTCACGGCTTATTTAGAGTACACTCAGATTTTTGTTTTATATCTCCATAACATAAAAATTCCTTAATCCTTAAATAATTTGAAAGCTACAAACCAAGAGGTCCATAGCACATATATCTTATATAATATGACCAAATAGATCCATTTAGCACCGTCCATCTGTCTGTACGTTTAGAAAATTCTGTAATATTATGTCACTATTGTGGACACTTTTACACTGATATTGTTAGTCATATTGTTTTGAATTGTTCATTAACTGACCAAATAAGAAATGATTTCATATGTTCAATTGTATCAATCACAAATGTAGATTTCATTTCATATTTATACTCCCTCTCAGATTTTGAGCTAATACATGTATTATTAGGAGGTCCCTTGGACTATACATTGGAATGTTATGATATAGAACAATTCAGATTGACATGCGTGTACAATTTTAGACAAGAGCTGTTGGAGAACAGCAAAGCTCGCCTATTTCGACACCATTGACGAGTACACCGTATCGGATGTACCACCATGGCTCATTCAAACACCTGATATCAATTTATCTCTACATGAGAGGGCAAAATCCAGTGCATTACCCGAAGAACACAAATCCTCCTTTCGGGAGTGCATTAGGGCTTTCCCTGACCATGTTCAGATCTACACTGACGGATCAAAAGATGGTGATAATGTTGCGGCAGCATGCTGTACATCTAATCACTGCTCCTCTATCCGACTCCCGGATGTTGCCTCCATTTTCTCTGCGGAAGCATGTGCTATCGGTCTGGCGCTTGACCATATCGAAGAACACCGCATTGAAAAGGCAATCATCTGTTCAGACTCTCTTTCGGTTCTTCAGGCTTTGAAATCAAGAAGCCCTAGAAATACTCTAATCCAAAATCTTTTAATCCGAACATTTCGATTATCTTCTAAAACTCAAATTACTTATCTCTGGATTCCCAGTCATGTGGGTATAAAGGGGAATGAACAGGCTGATAAAGCAGCTAAGACTGCTCTTCGCCTAGCACAAACAGATTTGAAACTACCATACACCGACATCAAACCTTCAATTCAGTCAGCCATCAAACACCATTGGCAACAAAGGTGGTCTACCGAAACAAACAATAAACTGTTTAAAATTCAACCTACACTTAATCCTAAACTGTCCAGTTGGAGAGACCGCAGAGAGGAAGTTGTTCTCTCTCGGCTCCGAACTGGACACACATATTTTACACATTCCTATCTATTGAGAGGGGAGGATCCTCCTACATGCCATGCATGTGATTCCCCTCTCACAGTGGAGCATATTTTATTGCATTGTATTGATTTTAAACACATACGAGATAAATACTACGATGTCTCCGACATGTACACTTTGTTTCATGCCGTGAGACATAATCGTATTTTTAATTATCTCAAAGAGATCGGTATTTTAAGCAAAATATGAACGTTTTCTCATCATACATCGTATCAACTCAACATTTCATCGTTTCATCAACATTGTGCATGAGTCATGTGTTTTAGCCAAATTTATTTTATCCCATGCAAACCTTCTTTTTTTTTTATCAAATTAACATTTACAATCTGTGTTTTAGTCCTTACTTGCTTTTTCTTACCCTGAACTTTTATCCTGATATTAATGCATGACTTGTAGTTTGGCCCTAAATGACCTTAGTTGTCGATGGGCCGTAAAACTCAAACAAACAAAACAAACTTTAAAAAAGTTTATTTCAGTTGCGTTGCTTTCATAGCAAGTCTAAAACAGTTGATAAGTTAATCAGTTACTGAACCATATATATTTTCATGTTGAAGGACTGTAAAGTAATAATTAAACATGCACGACACGCACGCACTTTTTTCAATTGATGCATAAAATACATTATTTGGTGCTTCTAAGTGTTTAAATTGTTCATTATAGAATGCTGTGAATGCACAATTTGCTAAATATAATTCTTATTTGCTGAAAGGAAAAAATAATTTCCGCCAAAGCAAACTTGAAAGTTAGTGTGAGACCAGCTGTTAGGCTAAAAAAATAGTTAAAAGTAAGTAAGCATTGTGCAATTAGAATTTCTACAATGTACAGGACCATTATCGGTAAACACAGTCATGTGTAACATATACCACCACACACACTCGGATACATTGAGACTTAGTTGGAAATTTGTGTAAATTTTGATCGGCAGTTTTGAAGGAGCCCCACCTTAAAGGCCCACTACCTTTCCAAAACAGTTTTTGATTTTTAAAATGGGAATGTAAAACGAGATAAATAATTTTGTAGAGTGGCAACTGTTATTAACTTAATGTTAATACTACACTTGTTATCACCTCCTAAACAATTTAATTAAATAAATAAAATGTTAAAGGGCCTTAACGGTCATCTGACTACCTTGACAATAGTAAAATTAATTATATATGGTGTCACTTTGTCAGGATCATGTCAGGATCATTTTCAATTTCTTTCAACAAATTTTATTTCAAACAAGAGGCCCAAGGGCCTTTAAATATAGGAAATTAATTAGACATAGTGTCATGGTAGTCATCTTCGATTTGGGATCAACCAGAGATGTAACAATACTTTGTCTGGACCATGTCAGGATCATTTCATGCAAGTTTCAGCCAAATCCCTTCGGTAGAACTTGAGAATAAGTTCAAAATGTGTTTTCAAGATGGCGGCTGTGACGGCCATCTTGGATTTCGGATTGACCCGAAAAATAACAACACTTTGTCTGGACCATGTCAGGATCATTTCATGCAAGTTTCAGCCAAATCGCACCGGTAGAACTTGAGAAGAAGTTCAAAATGTGTTTTCAAGATGGAGACTGTGGCGGCCATCTTGGATTTCAGATCGACCCGAAAAATAACAACACTTTGTCGGGACCATGTCAGGATGATTTCATGCAAGTTTCAGCCAAATCGCACCGGTAGAACTTGAGAAGAAGTTCAAAATGTGTTTTCAAGATGGCGGCTGTGGCGGCCATCTTGGATTTCGGATCGACCCGAAAAATAACAACACTTTGTCGGGACCATGTCAGGATCATTTCATGCAAGTTTCAGCCAAATCGCACCGGTAGAACTTGAGAAGAAGTTCAAAATGTGTTTTCAAGATGGCGGCTGTGGCGGCCATCTTGGATTTCGGATCGACCCGAAAAATAACAACACTTTGTCTGGACCATGTCAGGATCATTTCATGCAAGTTTCAGCGAAATTGCACCGGTAGAACTTGAGAAGAAGTTCAAAATGTGTTTTCAAAATGGAGACTGTGGCTGCCATCTTGGATTCAGATCGACCCGAAAAATAACAACACTTTGTCGGGACCATGTCAGGATCATTTCATGCAAGTTTCAGCCAAATCGCACTGGTAGAACTTGAGAAGAAGTTTAAAATGTGTTTTCAAGATGGAGACTGTGGCTGCCATCTTGGATTTCAGATCAACCCGAATAATAACAACACTTTGTCGGGACCATGTCAGGATCATTTCATGCAAGTTTCAGCCAAATCGCACCGGTAGAACTTGAGAAGAAGTTTAAAATGTGTTTTCAAGATGGTGGCTGTGGCGGCCATCTTGGATTTCAGATCGACCCGAAAAATAACAACACTTTGTCGGGACCATGTCAGGATCATTTCATGCAAGTTTCAGCCAAATCGCACCGGTAGAACTTGAGAAGAAGTTCAAAATGTGTTTTCAAGATGGCGGCTGTGGCGGCCATCTTGGATTTCGGATCGACCCGAAAAATAACAACACTTTGTCGGGACCATGTCAGGATCATTTCATGCAAGTTTCAGCCAAATCGCACCGGTAGAACTTGAGAAGAAGTTTAAAATGTGTTTTCAAGATGGCGCCTGTGGCGGCCATCTTGGATTTCGGATCGACCCGAAAAATAACAACACTTTGTCGGGACAATGTCAGGATCATTTCATGCAAGTTTCAGCCAAATCGCACCGGTAGAACTTGAGAAGAAGTTCAAAATGTGTTTTCAAGATGGCGGCTGTGGCGGCCATCTTGGATTTCGGATCGACCCGAAAAATAACAACACTTTGTCGGGACCATGTCAGGATCATTTCATGCAAGTTTCAGCCAAATCGCACCGGTAGAACTTGAGAAGAAGTTCAAAATGTGTTTTCAAGATGGCGGCTGTGGCGGCCATCTTGGATTTCGGATCGACCCGAAAAATAACAACACTTTGTCGGGACCATCTCAGGATCATTTCAGGTAAGTTTCAGCCAAATCGCACCGGTAGAACTTGAGAAGAAGTTCAAAATGTGTTTTCAAGATGGCGCCTGTGGCGGCCATCTTGGATTTCGGATCGACCCGAAAAATAACAACACTTTGTCGGGACCATGTCAGGATCATTTCATGCAAGTTTCAGCGAAATTGCACCGGTAGATCTTGAGAAGAAGTTTAAAATGTGTTTTCAAGATGGAGACTGTGGCTGCCATCTTGGATTTCAGATCGACCCGAAAAATAACAACACTTTGTCGGGACCATGTCAGGATCATTTCATGCAAGTTTCAGCCAAATCGCACTGGTAGAACTTGAGAAGAAGTTTAAAATGTGTTTTCAAGATGGAGGACTGTGGCTGCCATCTTGGATTTCAGATCAACCCGAATAATAACAACACTTTGTCGGGACCATGTCAGGATCATTTCATGCAAGTTTCAGCCAAATCGCACCGGTAGAACTTGAGAAGAAGTTTAAAATGTGTTTTCAAGATGGTGGCTGTGGCGGCCATCTTGGATTTCGGATCGACCCGAAAAATAACAACACTTTGTCGGGACCATGTCAGGATCATTTCATGCAAGTTTCAGCCAAACGCACCGGTAGAACTTGAGAAGAAGTTCAAAATGTGTTTTCAAGATGGCGGCTGTGGCGGCCATCTTGGATTTCGGATCGACCCGAAAAATAACAACACTTTGTCGGGACCATGTCAGGATCATTTCATGCAAGTTTCAGCCAAATCGCACCGGTAGAACTTGAGAAGAAGTTTAAAATGTGTTTTCAAGATGGCGCCTGTGGCGGCCATCTTGGATTTCGGATCGACCCGAAAAATAACAAAACTTTGTCGGGACCATGTCAGGATCATTTCATGCAAGTTTCAGCCAAATCGCACCGGTAGAACTTGAGAAGAAGTTCAAAATGTGTTTTCAAGATGGCGGCTGTGGCGGCCATCTTGGATTTCGGATCGACCCGAAAAATAACAACACTTTGTCGGGACCATGTCAGGATGATTTCATGCAAGTTTCAGCCAAATCGCACCGGTAGAACTTGAGAAGAAGTTTAAAATGTGTTTTCAAGATGGCGGCTGTGGCGGCCATCTTGGATTTCGGATCGACCCGAAAAATAACAACACTTTGTCGGGACCATCTCAGGATCATTTCAGGTAAGTTTCAGCTCAATCCCACTGGTCAAACTTGAGAAGAAGTTCAAAATGTGAAAAGTTAACGCACGGCGGACGGCGCACGGCGGACGGCGCACGGCGCACGGCGGACGGCGCACGACGACGGACGAAACATGATGACTATAGGTCATCCTGACCCTTCGGGTCAGATGACCTAAAAAAGATATGAAATTTTTGTAATAATTTTCGTCTTATGTTTTCCTCCGTCATCCTAAATACCGCGCGGTAGTTGACCATTACTGCGGCAGACGGTAAAACAGCAAAATGACTCTCCATTGTTATCTTATATTACGCAGGAAATCTTGCATATGTTTGATGTTGTAACCTCATCTTAGGCCATCAGTATATATTTTCTGAGGTAATTAATGTTTTTAAGAAATCTTTATATTTTGCTCCAGAAAGGTAGTGTGCCTTTAAGCTTGTTATCAAATTGGTTCAGCTAAGCAATATGCACATCAAGGGTCCTTACACAATCACAGAAAAAGCAGCTGTGACTTTAAGCACTAATCCGATGCCCACAACTAGTAATTTTACCTCCGGAGTGCCACATGTAATGAACTAGTCCGATAAGAACTAGTGACTCACCATTTTAAACTGATAAAAATTGGTAAATATAATACATTTACAAGAGCGGTGGTCAATAGCATTTTTCTATACATTTTGAGTGCATTCTGTATCCAATTATTTCAGCCCAGATGCATCATTTAATCCTGTAATTTGGGTAATTTTTCCAAAACCATGAACTAATCATGACTGAAGTGCTGAAGCAAAATGGCTGTATAGATGCTCCACCGCTGACAGAGCATAAACGATACCCATCATTTGAACAATAAGTGTTGTATAATCGTGTTTTTATGTGTCTAATTAACACAAAAGTGCATATAAAATAATTTTTGCTTTTGTTGCATGCGCAATCAGCACTTAATTCCATATAGGGCATAGTGGCATGGAATTACCACCTTTACTTCAAGATTAAATACTAATCAAAGTACTGTAAGTACTGAACTGAAAAAGCATTGATGTAACAAAAATTTAGTTCAAAGAAGGCAAATATGTCATTAGTAACATTTTTGGGTGTGTATTTTCTTGCAAGTCTCATGTCATTATCTAGTTTGGTTATTTATCTTCCAAGTATTCATTTAATTAATTTTGGATAAATTGTTAAGATTGCAGACAACCATTCCTCCTCATATCAAAAGATGAATCTAAAAATTATGAGAAGATTTTAAGAAAATGCTAGAAAATTTCTTTAAGATTTGAACTTTGAACCTATCTTGAATTCAACAGTTTCAACAAATATTTACAGTCAGTGTCATGTAACCTTTTCTCTAATGTTTGAATGTAATTGTCTGAATAACAAAATAAAGAAACATTTTGTAGTTATGATTATTTGATAATTGATCTTGAGGACAAGGCTGTGAAGACCTACAGCTAATAACAATCTGCAGTAAAATGACAACAAGGGAAACATTAAGACTCCATAAGAAGAAAGTATAATCTGACAGATGGATATCCCTTGATGGCATTTTTACAAAGTTCATGGCTTATGCTGCGAATGTTGTTTACAGACCTCATTTATAAGGAACTATGTGCAATGCATATAACATACAAGTATTTTTTTCGATTAACTATATGGTACAGATCTATTACAGGAGGAAAGGGCAAAAGGCAATTAATTAGATAATTATCAAGAGAAGAAATGAAATGACAAAAACTAAGGGTCACATGTTTATTTAGAAGAATTGGTTACTTCATCAAAATGAAAACTGAATTGTTTTGAATTATGTTTATTCAAAAATACTTTAATACAAACATGAAATAACATCATAATACATTATTTTTTCTAGTTCTCTTCTGTGATACACACGATGTATTCAGGCATATTAGTAAGTAATGAGCAGTTCTTGATACTTTGCTGCAATATTGAAGAAAAGTCATATCAAAGTCAGATTCAGTATGATACTGTCTCTATATAATGCATAAAATGGACACTGAGAATTCTTAACAGCATATTAAAACAACCATTCTCAAAACCAGTGTGTTATTTGTATACATTGACATGTACATTCGACCCTCGATAATCTGGACACCTTCGATCCCAGCCTAAACCGTCCAGATTACAAATTTTCCGGACTGCCGAATTTCGTGTACCCTAGTCAATTTTGAAATTGTCATACACAAGTTACTCCCCTTGACCTTGTAAATCAATGATGGGTTTTTATGTTTATGTACTAAATAAATACTTTGTTTGTTATGTTTTAAAGGTTTTTTTCCCATTAAATTATAATGTTAAGAATATGAAATTAACATACATGTAATCACACATTATTGGCAACTTGTTGTTAATGTCACATTACTGTTTATACATGTATTGGTAACAAGATCAGAAACAGTTGCAAAAACATTTGATAGAGGCATCAACTAATGGGAACAACCAGAAGTGTTAAAATTTGTGTCATTTTGGTAAACACACTGCACAAAGTCAAGAAGTAAAACTGTTTAATATGTTTCTGTTGTAGCAAATAATTGAATGTCATTCCATATACAATGTACTTATATGGCCGTGTCACAGATGTGAATCACTGAAATATACATTGTAGTAATGATAATTCAGGCGTGATGATGGGTAAATAAATTATCAATTTATATTATAATTGTAGGATATTTCTATATATATCTAAATGCAAAGTTACTCGACACTCGCTAATTGTCATCACTTGATGTTTTGCAACATTACAGTCAATGGGACAGAATTGTAGTTCTGATAATGACCGTCTGTCAGAACATATATAGTGTGTTTCATTCAAGCCAAGAAAACTCTTTTTTGTTTGTTTGAATTTTACAACAAAACAGAAAGACTAACACATGAGTCAGTCTGTGAAGTTAAACGTTTAAACACCTTCTATCTCTCCACAGATTGATAATCGGCAGTATGTCAAATGGTGACAACTCTTTGCAAAAGTTGCAAATATACTGGATTTACTTTTTTTGTATTTTGGTGTTTTAATTGGCATTATGAAACAACGCGAACGAGAAGCGCCAACCCATATGCCTGTTGTCCAGAGCTACATGTATGTTGTCGCAGCTAGTTTAATATATGCCTGATAGTCATCCTTAGAATCATTTCACTGCTTCCAAAGTAATTCTGATAATCTCCAGTCTTCAACAATTATGAATCTGCTTCAGATGATTAGCCAATGAGTCCTGTAATTATAAAAATTAACATACACTATATATGTAATTATTCTTAATTTGTTATAAAAAAAGTTACAGAAATCATCTAACAATGACAAAAGGAAGATATTGGACTCATGTATACAAGTACTTTAAGTTAAAGATGCTCCACCGCCGACAGAGTATAAATGACATTTGAACAATAATTAGTGTTTAATCGTGTATGCATAAGTCTAATTAACACAAAAAATAATATAAAATAATTTGTTTTGCCTTTGGGTCAAGCGCAATCAGTACTTCCTTCCATATAGGATATAGTGCTACGGAATTTTTTCGGGATGCAATTAATTATTTTTTTGATATTTTTAACTTGAAGTAAAATTAGAAGCTCAAACTTTTCAACGGCGATAATGGTGTAAAGTAAGTAACCTACTAACTGAAGAAAAATACTAAATCGTCTGCTGCCGTTTTTGATAGTGAAAAAATACCATTTGTCAGCGGTGGAGCATCTTTAAATATATTAGCATCATAATTAATTTGTCTCCTCTACCTGATACACATTGATAAAATACAATGTTTTTTACTGTTAGCAAAACTTACTTTAAACCAAATACTGTAATATTGAGCAAGTGTAAATTTACCATGTATGATATATTACAGTGCACAGGTTATTGTTTATTTTGGTAAGTGTTATTATAAATTCTCTGAATCCATGAAGTTATATATGTAGTGACTGTTTAATCGATGTTTTAAGTTCATACCGCCAATTTCGAAATCCCAGATATTAATTGTCTTAAATAAATCTAGCATTACAATTCTTCTATTTATCTAAAGCAATTCTGTATTCACGTGTGTATTACACACATATGTACGTATTGTGTATGGATCTATATCATGCATTGTTTTGCCTACAAATAAACACATGCTTTTTGTGATGTTTATATTTTATAGACATATTGACAATCTGGTAAATTGACTCTATGCATTAATATTAAATTTGATGTCATACCATTAGAAAATAATACCAAAAATGAATCTTGTCAACTGCTAATATAAAAACAAACTACTTCAAATTTAAAGTGATAGTCAATTTTGTTCGTTGCGTTGTAATAAAATAAAACGTCGATTATATGGATGTTAGCAGGAATTCACCCATACTCATGATGTTGTAAGTTCACTTCATGTGCCGATGTCTGTCAAATCGTTCATATAATAATATAATCCCTATTGAGATTCCTCCTCTAGACTCTTTTATATTCGGACGTCTGATAGATGTCTCTCGTCGGAATCCCTACTCGGGCCTTCTAAACTTTATTCTGGAAAATCAAGTCAGGTTGACCTACCTCTTGTAAGGGTCTATTACAGAAATAATCCAACTGCAGTGGTTTCCACACTGGCACACATCGATAATGGAGATATTTTTCTCTCAAAACGCACATATATTATGAAGTGACATGTATTGAAAACAAAAAACCATCTCATTTTGCAAATGATGTCTTGTTCTATCGCTACTTTGAGCAGCCATTTTGAAAGTTCCTCGCTGTCACATGACCACTATAGTGCGTTCCAGATAATGCCTATTACACTGAATGGAATAAGGTTATACAGGTAATGAATTTTATTGAAACAGACTATAGTGGTCACACGACAGAGTGGGACTTTCAAAATGGCTGCTCAAAGTAGCAATGGAACATAACATTGTTTACAATATGGGATGGTTCTTTGTTTTTAATATGTGTCACTAAATAATATATGTGCGTATGGAGAGAAAAATATCTCCACTAGCGATGTGTGCTAGTTTGGGAACCACTGCAGTTGGATTATTTCTGTAATAGACCCTTACAAGAGGTAGGTCAACCTGACTTGATTTTCCAGAATAAAGTTTAGAAGGCCCGAGTAGGGATTCCGACGAGAGACATCTATCAGACGTCCGAATATAAAAGAGTCTAGAGGAGGAATCTCAATAGGGATTAATAATAATATACCGATCACATATATATAGGCATGATAGGCAAAGAAGCAAAACGAAATGAAACTTACGATTTTCACTGCTTCTGTCTCCAAATACGAAAAGAATTCCGTAGTTTACTAGCAAGGTGGATTGCAACATGCAATGTTCAAATATTCTTCGGTGTTTTTCAGATATGCAAATGCATTTATTACGCTTGATAATTAAATGGAAAATATCTCTTGACTTGCAAGTTTAGATCACAGGTCCGCTTTGCGTGATGACGTCTTTGTTTACATTCGGCCGTTTACACTATTGCTGAGTGTCACGATATTGCATTGTATCTGTATCCATGTATTAAATATTTTCTCGTTTATGAAAGGATGCGTTAGTTGACAATCCGTGCGAAATGATAAGGAGCCAGCGTAACTCAGAATTTATCGTGTTTGTTGGCTTCTGCATAGATCACCCAGACGCTTGATGCGCACGTAGTTATCAAGCGTCTGTTTGAGTGAGACTTGGATAAAGTCAGTGGGCCATCGTAATGACATGATCACAATACGAACGTACCTGTTCTCCAAAATGACTATCAATATAATACATTTAAAAACAACTTTTGTATCTTTCTTACGTCACGATGAATTAAAAAATTGTCATTATATAATAGATTATGAATGTATACATCAAAGTACAATTAGATAGTAACATACCAAAATCCTGACAATTCCTTTATTTAGTGTTACCCAAACCGGATGTTTACATTAATATATGCAAATGACTGGCGAGAATTAGGCCACCGATCGCTACCACTGATGCAAATTATCCTCACTATTTTTCAATTATAGACGTCCATGCTATAGTTTTTGTAGACATGTTTGAAACTATTTTATTTAATGAAATACCATAGAAGTTGTTTATTACAATTAAACTGCACTATGGCAGCATATTTGTTCTAGAAAGAGGAAAACGAGAAAAAATCGCATGCAAATGAGAGGTCAATCGCATTTAAATTAGTGGGTCATCCGGGCCGTAGCAATACTGCAAAAGCAAGCTTTTTCAGTAAAAATAATTAATTGCATCCTGGAAAAAGTACATGGCAATATTACCCTTTATATGGAATTAAGTACTATTGTGCATGGACCAAAATTATACATCAGTTATGGTTCAAATGATGGGTATCGTTTATGATCTGTTGGCAGTGGAGCATCTTTAATACTTACATATTCACGTACATTAATTCTTACACCAATGTTGAAATTTCAACATTATCCAAGAAATTTAAGTAGAGTGCACATTTGAATGACAATATGTGTGTCTTAATAATCCTTTCTCAAAATACACTGGCTATTTCATATACATGAAACATAGTTATATATATACATACAGATATCTGAACATGCATGTATAGAAATTCATTGTTATGTAATGAATTTGTACACATAGCATCATGTTTCTCAGAGAGAATATGGTATGTCGCAATCAAAGCCTACCTAAAAGGACAGTTAACTCTGTTATATCTGCAAAGACAAACAATTTCATGTTGTGTACATACCAGTGCGATAGTTATCCAGGTGCGAATTCCAAAATTGCAAAAACATTCTCCATGGAAGTCTTTATTTTAGGCAAATATCTTCATCTCGTGCAAGATTCTTGGTCAGCTAGACTAGCTTATATCTCATGGTCTTAGAAATCTAGAAAGCAATAGAAACAAGAGGCCCAGAGGGCCTGTATCGCTCACCTGGTTTGTAATGCCTAGTAAGGTTCATTGTTTCTTTTCTGAAGGAATTTGAATATTTACCTCTAATTCCCCTATTGGGCCCCACTCTTTCTGCTCAAGGGGGCGAAAGCCAAAAATTATAGGAATTCTGTTAACCCCAAGGATGTTTCTGGGCCAAATTTGGTTAAAATCCAAGCAGAACTCTAAGACTAGTAGCGATTTATAGGATTTACCTAAATTTCCCTATTGGGCCCCGCCCCTCCTGCCCCCAGGGGGTCAGATCCAAAATTTATACAAGTTCTATTCCCCTTCCCCCAAGGATGTTTCTGGCCAAATTTGGTTACAATCCATGCAGAACTCTAGGACAAGTAGCGATTTATAGGATTTACCTCTATTTCCCCTATTGGGCCCGCCCCTCCTGCCCCCGGGGGGTCAGAGCCAAAATTTATATAAGTTCTGTTCCTATTCCCCTAAGAATGTTTCTGGCCAAATTTGGTTACAATCCATGCAGAACACTAGGACAAGTAGCGATTTATAGGATTTACCTCAATTTCCCCTATTGGGCCCCGCCCCTCCTGTCCCCGGGGGTCAGAGCCAAAATTTATACAAGTTCTGTTCCCCTTCCCCCAAGGATGTTTCTGGCCAAATTTGGTTACAATCCATGCAGAACTCTAGGACAAGTAGCGATTTATAGGATTTACCTTAATTTCCCCTATTGGGCCCCGCCCCTCCTGTCCTCGGGGGGTCAGAGCCAAAATTTTAACAAGTTCTGATTCCCTTCCCCCAATGATGTTTCTGGCCAAAGGAGTAGGTGCAATAAAGGTCAATTTTGGCCCCAACAGAGATTGCCTTTATTTTGATACTATATATACATCAATATATGGGAATTATAAAATGCACACTTTCAATACATTCTGTTATGTTGTTGCCTAGCAACAGGCCTGGCAACGAGCATACAGTATTGATGCTAAAACAGACACTTGAATTGCTTTTAAAAATTTCTAACGCGTAGATTAAGGTGGAAACTTTAAGAAAGTTAGTACTTTGTGATGTGTATAAGAAATCATCGAAACCATGTCATGTTTCATAACACTTAACCATATTATAGCCCATAGTTACACCATAGCAACCATTTTCTCCCCATAGCAACAACACTCTAGACACTAAAAACACAAAATAATGAGATTTTAAAGATATTTAATCAATCTAATTTTACGTCTGTTCATTCCATTTCTGTATTTCAGCAGGGTAGTCTTCACATTTCTTGAATTTTATATCAAAGTCCCAAAAGGATAGCAACAACGTAATTATAATCACAATCTTATGGCACTACTACATATGTACACTACGGTACTACTTTACGATATGTATTACATGTATACACTCGCTATTTACAAAAGTAAAATCGACAATACTTTAATTCATGTAAATATTTCCAAGTGCAATAATGAAAGATAATAGATTTAGATACATGTACAACAGGTCATGTTTAATTTACAAGCATTTTTCAACCGCGCAAGTGACTTCGGACTTACACCTTTTCAATGTGTTCCAGAGGTTTGTATCCTGTTCTGGGAATTGCGTTACGTCACATCTACCCTTTCTTATCAATTAATAAGCTGTTTTTATGTTATTTACTTTCAAGCATGATCTTTTAATGTAAGAAAATACTTTTGGCAAGCAACGCCAGTGTCCTTGCAGTGGTTTATTCCTAAATATTTAGTATTAATACTGGTAGCATGGCAACCATACAGTCTTTCATTAAGAAGTGTCCCTTTTTCACAATCAAATCAAATTAATCGTCTAGGCATCCTACCATACAGATGTAAATATAATCAACGCTCAGACCACGAACAAGTTGTTGTAATATACATGTATATGTATTTTAATATTTTAACAGTAAAGTCAATGGTTACATGTATAACTACCGGGAAGTATGTACATAGTACATATGTTGACTATGGTAATGGTGTCCTTGTTATTATTATTTTTTAATTATGTCAACTTGAATAAAGGAGAAAATAGATTGAACAACATATTCACATACGGTTATATAGGTTAAGAATGTTCCTGGTTCAATATTTCTAAATATAATATTTTAAATTGTAAATGGAACTATAGGCCTACTAAAATAACACATGTAGGTATAGGCCTAACATATTATTACTGAAAGGCCCACTACCTTTCCGAAAGGGCTCTTTATTCTTAAAATTGAAAAGTAAAACGAGATTGATAAGTTTGTAGATTTGCAAAAGTTATTAGCGTTCTGTTAATACTTCAATTGGCAACACATTCTGACCAATTTATTCAAAATAACCCTAATGCTATTTTCATAATGCGGGTCGTATTATGTTTTAGCCGTCGTCCTGACTGCACCAGACAACAAAACAGCGAAGTGTACTTCACTGTTAAAATAGATTACGAAGGAAAGCTTGCATTTGTTAAGTGTTGAAGCCTTGTGTTAGGTCATCGATAAATATAATTTTCTTATTAATTCATGTTATTGAAATAATATAATTCTTTATTATATAATTCATGTTATTGAAATTTTTAATATTAATTCTTGTATAATTATTACTTTTCAATGTGGAATGGTAAGTAAAAAGAGTAATTGGTGGAGCATCTTTAATATATAAAAATATATATTTTTTAGGAAAGGATGAATTGATAATTTCATTAAAAGTTGGGGTTCAGAAATTAAAAAAAAATATATATATGGATAAATGTCGATTCGGACTCACTACCTTCGGAACAGGGGACAGAACGTCACGACTGCCACGCATGCTTCGTAATTAGTTGAAAAAATGAAGATATGTATCCTTAATAATCTGTAGCACTCTAATGTAAACAATTTTTTGCTAGATTAGATTTTATTATATAAAGGTATATAACGCCTTTATGATATAAATACATCTATAACATATAGAGATAAAATAACTACAGTAGTTAAACCCATGTCCAGTGTCCTACCGTATTGCACTACTCTAGCCTAGCTAGCTAGTAGGCCTAACGTTAACTGTAGAATCGCCAACTTTTCAGATTTTCAAAATTAAAAAATGAACATTTTTCACATAAAACACACAGGCTTATACATGAAAATGGTGTCAATGAATAGGATTTACTGTATGACGGAATGATCTATGTTGAACTGAACGTTAACGTTACTGTACTTGGCCTACCAACGATACATGGCTTCGAATTTTCAGTGACGTAGGCCTACCGAAATGTCAGGTCATTGACGGGTTCCCATCTATGATCAAAATACCTCTCGTGAGATATATAGTAGTAAATCTATAGACTATATATATCAAGAAGAGTATACTTGATTCTTCAATTGAACATCACGATCCATGTTGAAACGACCGGGAAGACAATGTATATAGAAAATCAGCGTAAACATCGCCAGTTACGCTGTGTCAAAACACCGAGTACATTATAAAGGCGGGACCGTAATCCGGGCAAAAGAATACGGACACTATTTTTATCGCAACGTTTTCGCTACAGAAAATTGAGAAAGGCGCTTACTGCACGGAGTAATAATTTTATACATCGTCATAAAACTAATCAAAATAATTACTTATATTATTTTTATTCCTTAGTTCATATATGCACACTGAATATGTTTCCGATTTATTTTTTTCCGGATAAATAATAGCCGTGCCCGATACCGTTTTATGTTATTATTACCGCCGTTGCGATCTCTGGTTCGTTAATTTCATAGAATTTTCTTTTTTTCGGATTGGCCGCATTTGTGTCCAAATTCGACATTTTGCATAAAGATTTAAATTTTTATGTTGGTTCTGTTGACAAAAATTGGTGTTTGGACAAAGCTGCGGCCAATGTGAAAACTACGCTTTTTCAAGCCATTTTTGCAAGAAAAGGTATAAAAATGCATGAAATGGCCTAAATATATCGTCTTTTAACCCATCTACAAATACTGTAAGTGGAAAATCATCTTCGATTGCGAAAATATCGATACTCAGCTCTTTTGGAAAGCTGTGTTTGTGAGATTTGACATTGTTTGAATTTCTATACATTCTGGGGCCATAATTGCCCCTTATTGTACCTACTCCTTTGGTCAGAATCCATGCAGAACTCTATGACTAGTAGCGATTTAAAGGAAATGTTGACGGACAGACGGACGACGGACGGACGACGCGCCATGACATAAGCTCACCGGCCCTTCGGGCCAGGTGAGCTAAAAACTCCAAAGATTAAAATATTCAGACCTTGGAGGAGGTTCTATGTCTTATGATTTACATTAACTTTTGTCAGCAGTGTAGCATTTATAGTATTTTCTTCAGTTACAAAAGTTACTTACCGATGATTTACCATTACCATTATTGAAAAGTTTGAGCTTCTTATTTTACTTCAAGATAAAAATATTAACAAGAGATTCCATAGGGATCTTGACACCCATCAAAGAATGATCTATGTCTGACTCTGGAAATAGGGATCTTTTCTCCGCTTTTTAAACTTAAACTATCAAAATCCAAGATGTAGGCCATCCTGTTATAATTAACAGACCAGTATCATAATATAATATGGAAAAATAAGGCCGATCAGGACCATACATGTGAAATTTGAGAATGGTCCCTTTAGCACTTTCTAAGAAAAAGCGGTAATAAGAATTGTTAATGGACAGACAGATTGACAATGGACCACAAAAGAAAGACGACTTGAATTAATTGCACCCTGAAAAATCCATGTCACTATGACGTATATGGAATGAAGTACATTATGTACCCATCGCGAGTGCACATGAAACAAAAACAAAATGAATTATTTTACATGTATTTTTGTGTTAGAAGCGTAGACACATATAAACACGATTATGCATCAGTTATTCTTCAAATGATGGGTAACATTTATGCTCTGTCAGCGGTGGAGCATCTTTAATCTTAACAGACATTCTCCAGGCTTTTTCATGAGAAAATTACTCATTTTTGGTAATTCTCAAATGATGATTTTATTGAGCGAGTGATTTTAAGTGATTTTGTGTAGCTACGCGTACTAGCTAGCAGGCCATTTAAATTTTAGCAGGGGCAATCAAAAAAGGACTTTTAGGTCTAAATAAAGGGAGTGTTTTATCTGATATTTAGCAACTGGGTCTGGGGCCTTTTTTTCGAGCATTTAGCATGATAATACACAAGTGTCTTCATTGAGGACTTAAGATTTTAAAAGGGAAGAGGGATGGTAAAGCCATTCCTCAACTTATATTTTTGGTTGACTAATACAGCGATAGGTTCTTCTTGGTCCTTCTACTTATTCTTTTTGGAAAATATCCAAACAGACAGTAGCAATATTAGATTTGACAATCAAAATGGCTGTTTCTGCATGCTAAGCAACTTACGAACTTAACCAAATGGGAATTCACTTTCCATTTGTGCATTTAGTATTTGAAAGTGAGAGGGAAAAGAGAAAATCTTGGAACAAATCCCTCTTTCCATTATCAGAGACAATTTATATCATTCTTTAAAGGGACATGAACCTTCAATAAGTTGTTTTGTATTCTTAGATATGGTTTTCAGATGTTTATTGAATATTTTATTACAATGATTGGTTATCTAAAACGGCAGGAAAACGTGGGGAATACCTTCCCCAAAAATGATAAAAAATAGACTGTCATATTCTATTTTTGGAACACAAAACGAAAGCTGGCCGAAAGCGAGGTTATAATGAACAACAAACTTGCTGACATGACAAGGAATATTAGTTTTCCAAATTTTAAGATTATTTACCATGGTTGACAAATGAAGTTTAAGTCATATTTGTTAATAATAGTTATAAAACAATGTATTTAGCATATGAGTGATAAGTCAAAAGTCACATTAGACTTTTCATTCGACAGGGCACAGCGAAGGGAGGTTCCTGACTTATTGCACATATGTACATCACACAAGTATAAAGTAGGAAGTTGCTCCCGTCTCTTTCATTTCAGAGATCCTTTTATATTACCTACTTTTCCAATCGTGCACGTTACTGACTCTTGACATACTCTGTTTTCTATCGGAATTCGCTTCACCTACGTTTTTGACCCACCATTTTGTTTACATTGTATATTCATTTAATTTGTGCAGTGCATTGAGGAGGTCACTAAATTAGTTCAACACTACTATTCTCATCACACTCAGACTACAAAATTCTCAAATTTACATGGTTTATTTAGGTTCATGACCCTTTATGGGCACCAATATCCTCTGGGATCTCCTGTTTGAACCTCCTTGTTTACATATTGCTACATGTTTTGTAACACCTCAAGCTTACATGTACAACCATGGCTTTGCTGATATTGATGACCAGAACTGTCAAATACAATGTATTATTCTGAAACAGAGAAACTAAAGGTGAACAAGTAATGAATTGTTCAAGGTAAACATGGCAAGACTTAATGTGAGAAAAATAATTTTGGAACAAGAGAGGAGTTCCAAACCAAATGTAGAGCATAAACGATACCATCATTTGAACAATAACTGATGTTTGATCTTCTATAGATATGTCTAACTAGCATAGAAATACATATAAAACAATTTCATCTGCTTTTGTTTCATGCGCAATCACTCAGTACTTCATTCCATAATGATATAGGGCATAGTGCCTACTAGGTTTTTTTTTGGGGATGCAATTAATTATTTCACATATTTTTATCTTGAAGTAAAATGAGAAGCTCAAACTTTTCAATGATGGTAATGCATGGTGTAGTGTAAGTAGCTTTTGTAACAGACCTGGTTTATCTTCTCGAATCAAGCTTTAAGATATAGTAGATAAACATGAACATGAAAGTTGCAGAGTTTGAGAAGGAAGCAAAAAAAAATGTATTAAAGGATTTATGCAGCGAAATTTTTTATTCATAATACATCAGAAAATTGCTTTAGAAGATATATAGAATCAAAGTACTGAAAGTACTAAATGGCTCGGTCTCAATGATTGGAGGATATATTTCTAAAGTCAACATTTTTTTGGACAATAAGAAATAAAGTTTGCTAGTGTTCCTTCCAGTTTGGACTTTTGAGGATTCCTTGGACACCAAGGTGTTAAATAAGAAACATATACTAAACTCTTAGGAGCCCATTCTAATATTTCCTATGGTGTTATATGCCAAATGACTTTATAGCATCTTTAACATTTTCCTTGTTAATTTGATGTCAATTCAAATATCCATTCTGAATTGCTATTCTCATTAAATTCCTGGGACCAAAGTATCAGTTAACAAGTATTGTTTTGCAGCAGAGACAGACAAGAGGCATATTTTTCTATGCCAAAATGTCTTAAATATAGAATATGTCAGTCCTCAAGAAGACTTATCAATATAGTCATACCATTTTGAATAAACTGGTCAATTGGTCTACTTTTAACAAGTTTTTGTAATTAGTCTTTTGTAAAACAGCAAGTTGATTGATATATCCAAACATGATTTAAACTAGCTCTGATAAAATATCTTAAACATCTTACAGCCATTTAAACAAGAGCTGTCGGAGAACAGCAAAGCTCGCCTATTCAGAAGAAGTTGTTGTTCAAGTATTTACTATTTAAACATGGAAATATGACAAATTAACAGACTAAAAAAACCCTAAAGGGCCCAAAATTGGTTGTATTATCACGTTCAGCATCCATACACATTAGGAAAATAAAATCAGAAACATTTATGATGACTTAAGTTTAAACAATTGACGAAACAGAAGCTTGCTCAAAAACTTTAACGTGAAATGGGACGCCAACGCTGACGCCGGGGTGACAACATTAGCTCCCCCTATTCTTCGAATAGGCGAGCTAAAAACGTCTGGTCTATTTTCATGTTAAGTATACATTATGCCAAAAAGTAATCATTCTACATTTTATTCCAATATCAATTGGGTATCTTGTTAGCTCGCCATAAACCATGAATTGTTTTATACACTTTTTTAACTTGAGGAAATTACAAATGATTTTTTCTACAATATTTGTATTTTCAAATCCCCATACTTCTGATGAGTATAATAAAACTGGCATTACAAGTGACTAAAATATTTTCAGTTTAAAATCAACAGGAAGGGATACATTCCTTTGTTTCTTAAAAATAATAGACACTGATTTAATTGTTTGTTCAGCAGTTTTTTCCTTTTCTTTAAAAACGCTACCATTAATGTTAAAAAATATACATAGATATGTATACCCTTCTTATCAAAATAATTCTATATCCCATAACGTAAACTGGTGTTGTTGGGCCAATTTACGTTTTGAGAATATTACAACTTTTATCTTTCTGATATATTAGATTATAATTTCCATGTAATGCAATAATGTAATGCAATATTATTCAAATCCGTTTAACATTTGTTGTAGAACAGTGTCATCGCCATATAAAATGATAAAAGTTTGGGACACATTTCAATATTATCTGTAAATAATTTGTCAATAGTTGTCAGACAATTAACATTCTTTTTCCGCCAGATAAGATTCCAAGTCATCAAGGTATATTGAAAATAGGAAAGGAGATATAAATAAGGTACCATACTGTGCATGTATATGTTCAATGTAAATTAACAATGTAAGTTGATCTTGCAGAATTGCCTTACAGCGTTATAATAAATGCAGTTGTCTCATTGCATTGGATATAATTGATTTAAGGCAGTTCATGTGGCGACCGAAAAAGGTAAAATCACCATTTTCAGAGTGATCAGAGAAGATTGATAGTCAAGGAGGGAAAACATAAGACAACCTGTGTTATGCAAATTAATATCTAATTTATTTTGAATAAAGTATGCCGAAGATGATGATTAGTGTATTATTAACAATAATCTTATTATGTTTTCTAAAAATATTAACAACTAATGTCATATTGTGTTATAAATTTAATGTTTATTTATTCTTTTTATTTCAAGCATGTAGATGTCTTAGAAAATAAACAAATACCAAGTATATGCATATTAAAGTAAAATTCACAAATCACAACACTAATGTGTATTGTATATATGGAATGAAAGATGATGATGGTAATTATTTGGATCAAAAATGTTTACAACATTAAATGTATTATATATGTGAAATTTGAATATGATGATAGTAATTATTTTCATATCAAAAACTATTACAGTATTAAGCTACCACAGTTGAAAATGATTTCTTTCATTTTGTTCACACATTTTTTCTCCTGGACTGGTTCCAATTGAAATGATACTTGCATGTAGACATTCTGTAAAACATAAGAAAACAATAAATGTATTAACAGCGTAATTACCGAAAAGGCTAATATCATATACAGTCAAACCTCGATGTATCGAAGTTCCAGGGACTGTCAGAAAATCTTCGATACATCGAGACTTCGAATTATTCGTGGTTGAAATTAGACCGATGTTTTTTTAACATGACCAACTGTGGTAGTTGTGTACATGTCGTCTCTGTTCCGTAAACTTTATAATCATTGTACCACAAGCAAAACAAAATTAAAACGAAGTATGCAATTAATCACGTGTATTGCTATCGTTAGCAATACATACGTATATTATAAACAAGACTTACGTGTACTAGGCCTAACCCATGTACAAGTGTTCGTTTGGTGACTATTTAAGCGATGGTTAATATTACGGAATGAATATAAAACAAAAACACATTGTAAAAACGAAACTAAAAAGGAGGAACCGAAAGCGCTACAACACCTACAAAATACTTCGATTTAGAATGATCGATTTGCTCCAGTATTTATGCCAAAGTTGTGCAATGTAACAGTTTTGAGTATGAGTTGCTAATAATGTGGCTCGCTATTTACCGTTCCGTAAATTCTACAAACCGCTATCAATGGCGGCGGCGAACATCAAAAACGACTAACTGGATCTTTGCCGCGCTAATGATTTAATAACGCAGCTTGTAAAAACAAAGCACCGGGTATCGGCCTGATTAGTGATATTAATCATCTTGATGATATCAAGCTAGCAACACAAGCTGTCATATGTCCGGCGAAGGGCCGTCGCGAGACAGCTAGGTGTGACGGCATGCCGCGGGGTATCGGCGAACACCTGATTTGTACAGGTAAATTTTTATTCGAATCATCGAGTGTCAGTTACCTATGATTCTATAACAAATGGTCCATGAAAAAAGTTCGACACATCGAGAACTTCGATTCATAAAACTTCGATTCATACATGGGTTAGTTAGTAATGTTATATAGTGAAGAAATTCGGGACCAGACAAAAAGTTCGATACAGCGAGAAATTTGATTCATCAAAGTTCGAATCATCGAGGTTTGACTGTAATTAAACATTTTTTTTTATAAATAACAATACCAGTTTAGAGTAAATATTATTGAAATTTATTTTCTGTTGTTCTTGTCCTCCTGTTCTTTGGAGTTTTGTCCTTCATAAATTGATTGTAATACAGCAGTTGTCATATAATGTATCTGATAATGTGCACACAGAAGTATAAGTATATGCATATGCATGTGTGCATGGGCACGGTGATAAGTTTATTTTGCCGAGTAAAAAGTTCAAAGAACTAGTATTGTTCATACTCAAAGATGTAATCGCACTAAAAACAGTGATCGTGTAGGCTTTTGTGTGATTGCATTTGTAAGGGGTGTATCTCTGAACGCCAACATTTTGGATTTAGCTGTAGGGTAGTTTGTTGTGACAGTGGTTTTGGGTAGTTTGTTGTGACAGTGGTTATAGTCTTTTTCCTAAAGGCAGACCCAATGCCACAGGTAAATTTACCTGTAAAAGTTACCTGTGTTGATACTTATCTAAGTGTATATTGATTAATTTTCATTTCAATAAGTGTTCATATTTAATATCAGATACATATATCTATGAAAATATAACAATAGAATCTATGAATGAAATTAAATTAAATTCACAATGATTTTATTTCAAGAATTTTAAAGATTTCCTTGATATATCTAAAATCTCTGGTATAAATCTCATTAGATTTTCAATAGATTGATACTAAAATCAAGCAAAATTCTTTGAAACTTATTTCACATGGAAGAAACTTTACCATTCAGTAATATCAAAGAAAAAATCCAAAAAGGAATTATCCAGTTTCAACTTAGTGTAACACTAATTTGATTAAAAGTTTGAAATAATATAAGCCTTTTGCCTGTTGAAAAGTGATATATTTCCACAAGGTCTTCCATATATGTCTGTTAAGTGACCTTATATCACATATATAATACATGTACATGTAACATCTGCGTTAATAACCTACCAAAGAGTAAGTGAATTTATGTCAAATATGATTTCCAAATTTTACTTGTACTTGACTGACCTTTTTAAGTTAACAGAACATACAATATATATTTTGAAAGTTGCATTAGGATGCATCATTTATCATTATTATATAATTTTCCTGTTTTCTTATCCTAAGATGGTATTTCTAGATCAGCGTGATGTTACATTATAATGTAAATGTACATGTATGTCATTATAGTTAAAGAGCACCCAATAATTAAACTGTTGTCCGTTAACTGCGCAGTAAAATTATATATTTTTGTGCATGTTAGAAATAACATATAAATTTCTTTCCTATGGTTGAATTTCGGTCAAACATTGTTACTAGATACAAATTGGTATATGTACTATAATCTTTAAACAGAAAAAAATTAGAAAACTGTTAATTTGGTATTCTGAGCACTAAACGTTTGCAACATTTTGAGAATTACAAGACCTTCAACATATGGACTTGATATAATTTTGCCAGTATTGCAACATAAACATCTATAATGTGTATTAAAATGAATATGGTTAAGACCCTAAGTAACAGTCTTCAATCTCATTTCATTTAGTATTTTTACATTATTAAGTGACTTCTAAAAATATTTTGTATCAAAAATACATATAGAGCATTAAACCCCAATGATATATTATTACCAATGTTTATAAAACATCATAATGTGTGTTTGTGTCGGCTTCAATAGATTACCAACTTAAACTATAACCAACAGGTCAAAATTTCCGACAATATTAATTTAAACTTTTGTGATATTGTTTTTCTCCACTCATTTTCTAACCAAATACTTCACGGTGCATGCGCAACTATGCACGGTCACAAGAAATGAAAGTTGGCTAAGAATGTACATGTAGCCCTACTGGAACTCCTATGTCAAAACAGAATACTGTTTACATTAGAATATACACTGATCAAGAAACCTGTTTTTCTGATAAAATTGAGATATGATTTGTAAAAAAATATTTCACCTGGAACTCAAAATGCATCGTTCTTAATAATCCACATATAGCTCCATATTAATTCTTAGCATATTAAAGCACTGATTATCTTTGATTAATAATTTACGTTGTATATAATACGGAATATATTGAAGGAATTTTTATCCAAAACCCACCAATGTTACCTATGATACTGATTGAAATACAGGTAAATCTCAAGTGACTTTACAGGTGAAAATAAAGACAGCTTATATGAAACAGTATATAATTGCCTTCCTATTGTTTCCTAAAACAACACCTACCTGTTGTTGATAAATATGTTGGCGTTAAGAGAACACCCCTTTGTAAGACTGCCAGGTGGTAGAGATTAGTTCCGCTCGAGTGATCACACAATGCAAGTGAGAATCGGGAGTATGTTTATGTAAGTTTTAATTACTAATCTCTGATGATTGTTGATAAAATATAACTCAGGATAATTGCTAAACATTTAACCGTTTTCTCCTCGTTTGTTGTAGATTGAAACAGCTTTTTAAGTGCCGTTCTACGGAAGAATTATGAACAAGAGATCCCAGAGGGATCTTGGCGCCCACCAAAGATTGATCTATGTCTGACAAATGAAAGAGGGATCTTTTCTCGGCTTTTCAAACTTACAATTCTTTTTTCTGCTTTTCAAACTTTAAACTATCAAAATCCAAGATGGTGGTCGCAAAATGCAATAGGCAGAACTGGGGTCCTAGAGGAACCTACATATGATATTTGAGAACAATCCCTTCAATACTTTCTGAGAAATAGCGGTAACAAACTTTAAGTATCAAAATCCAAGATGGCCACCGGTCGGCCATCTTGTTGACCGATCAGTCCCAAAATGCAATATGCACAACTGGGGTCCTAGGGGAACCTACATATGAAATTTGAGAAAGATCCCTTCAGTGCTTTCTGAGAAATAGCGGTCCCAAAATGCAATATGCACAACTGGGGTCCTAGGGGAACCTACATATGAAATTTGAGAAAGATCCCTTCAGTGCTTTCTGAGAAATAGCGGTAACAAACTTTAACTATCAAAATCCAAGATGGCTACCTGGCGGCCATCTTGTTGACCGATCAATCCCAAAATGCAATATGCACAACTGGGGTCCTAGGGGAACCTACATATGAAATTTTGAGAAAGAACCCTTTAGTGCTTTTTGAGAAATAGCGGTAACAAACTTTAACTATCAAAATCCAAGATGGCTACCTGGCGGCCATCTTGTTGACTGATCAGTCCCAAAATGCAATATGCACTACTAGGGTCCTAGGGGAACCTACATATGAAATTTGAGAACAAACCCTTCAATACTTTCTGAGAAATAGCCGTAACAAACTTTAACTATCAAAATCCAAGATGGCTGCTTGTCGGCCATCTTGTTGACCGATCAGTCCCAAAATGTATTATGCAGAACTAGGGTCCTAGAGGAACCTACATATGAAATTTGAGAACAATCCCTTCAATACTTTCTGAGAAATAGCCGTAACAAACTTTAACTATCAATATCCAAGATGGCCACCGGTCGGCCATCTTGTTGATCGATCAGTCCCAAAATGCAATATGCACAACTGGGGTCCTAGGGGAACCTACATATGAAATTTGAGAAAGATCCTTCAGTACTTTCTAAGAATTAGCGGTAACCAAACTTTAACTTATCAAATCCAAGATGGCGGCTGGTCGGCCATCTTGTTGATCCGGTCAGTCCCCAAAATGCAATATGCACAACTAGGGTCCTATCGGGAACCTACATATGAAATTTGAGAAAGAGTTCCTTCATACTTTGAGAAATAGCGGTAACAAACTTTAACTATCAAAAATCCAAGATGGCTACCTGGCGGCCATCTTGTTGACCGATCAGTCCCAAAATGCAATATGCACTACTAGGGTCCTAGGGGAACCTACATATGAAATTTGAGAAAGATCCCTTCAGTTACTTTCTGAGAATTAGCCGTAACAAACTTTTAACTATCAAAATCCAAGATGGCGGCTGGTCGGCCATCTTGTTGACCGATCAGTCCCAAAATGCAATATGCACAACTAGGGTCCTAGGGGAACCTACATATGAAATTTGAGAAAGATCCCTTCAATAACTTTGAGAAATAGCAGGTAACAAACTTTAACTATCAAAATCCAAGATGGCTACCTGGCGGCCATCTTGTTGACCGATCAGTCCCAAAATGCAATATGCACTACTAGGGTCCTAGGGGAACCTACATATGAAATTTGAGAAAGATCCCTTCAGTACTTTCTGAGAATTAGCCGTAACAAACTTTAACTATCAAAATCCAAGATGGCGGCTGGTCGGCCATCTTGTTGACGATCAGTCCCAAAATGCAATATGCACAACTAGGGTCTAGGGGAACCTACATATGAAATTTGAGAAAGATCCCTTCAGTACTTTCTGAGAAATAGCGGTAACAAACTTTAACTATCAAAATCCAAGATGGCTGCCTGGCGGCCATCTTGTTGACCGATCAGTCCCAAAATACAATATGCACAACTAGGGTCCTAGGGGAACCTACATATGAAATAGCGGTAACAAGAATTGTTAACGGACGGACGGAAGGACGGAAGGACGGACGGACGGACGACGGACCACGGACGAAAGGGCGATTTGAATAGCCCACCATCTGATGATGGTGGGCTAAAAAGAAATCGGCATTTTCATCGATCTACACAATGAAGTAGTCCAAAAAAATCTCATTTTATGTATGATTTTTGTCATTCGGACCAAAAATACTTCGTTAATTACGTAGTTTACTGAATACGTTATATATTATTATCAGAACGTCAAGCTCCTGTAGGCCTACATGTGATGAAAGTGGCTAAAATGTTTTTAGTGACAACCTCTATACGTGCTTTAATATGTATATGTAACGTCGGCCGCCTACATGTTGGCGACGACGAGACGTATAAGTTCTTTTTGGGATGAAATGTGGTGCGATAAACTACTTGACACAATAGATAAAGTTCACATTTTTATTAATCCACAGCAAATTCAAACACAGTTAATAATTCACACTGTTCCATGATCGTACATTCACACTTGGCCAAGTCCTTTCACCCCATTTTCACATAAGTATTTACAAGTCCATCCTCACAAAGTAACGGCACTTCCTCTCACTTCTAAAACTACAGGAAAAACTCTGATAAGTAAAGCGCGCACCTCTTTTTATACCGCTTCAATAACAATTAATATTCATTAACTCCCAAATTATTCTACTGACCAATCCCAACCTTAACCGTTTGCACGTGCTCCTGATAGATCAGCATCATGCCTAATATGGACCACGGCTTTTGTCCCGCAATGCGACACTGCCCGAAATTGACCATATATGTCTCTACCCAAAATCCACTACCTGTGAACAACTGACTTTCAGTGTATGCAAACTATAGAGTTTAAACGGAAGAGCGCTATCCACGAACCTGAGCGAGATGCGTAAACCTATATCACACGTCCTATACTAGTAACCGTACCATTACAGCGCTAGCTAAGCCAATATACGCACTACACCTAAAGGGAAGCAACTCGAGTAGAATTAACTTGACAATAACTAATCTATGATCACGCATCGTACAGATATATACACTATCTCTACCAAACATATAACCATTCTAATAAAATAATCTGTATCTCCAAAATCACTACACAACCCCCTCCTTTCGAAGAGTTTGTGTCCTCACAAACATCTAAACATAGCAAAAGAACGTTATCACAACTAATTAATAAAAATATATATCCTCAAATAAAACTTCAACTCATATAATCTATCTAGCTGCACATCGCGAGCAAGCGAGCTACATATGCATGAAAATATACCAATACGACAACTCCACTTTAATTTCTTAAATTCTCACAAGAAAAGGCACCGTCTGTCCTATCTTATCCACATCACCAACTAGTATTTTAATGCCTTACACATTAAAATAAATACATAATCTATCCACATATTAATTATAAACTATGCACGATAACCCATAATAAATGCACCAACAAAAATATCTCCTTATTTCAGTAAAACATCAGAAATAGATATATTTCTTCATTAAAGATAAACTTCGCATAATCAACAGTTATTAACTATATATATAAAACTGACCATAAACTCTTCTCAAGTCACTTGAAAAGTTTAACAAATAAAAATATGGTACAATAAATGTTAATAAAATCTCCCATACTTCTTCCATACCCATACACACATTATGGTAGTAAACATATATATAGTTTGTGAAATATAGATTTTAACATTAATCTCTTCACTTTGCTTTACGTATATTCTATTCTATACGCATCTCTATATATTTGAGCTATTATTAAAGCTTCAAATTATTTGTTTTTTAAAAGCCAACCCCGAGGGTATATATGTATCTCCTGACATAATATACGCTATATATAAAACTTTATTTTAAAATCCACCCTTATGCCCAATTATGCGCTAGCATATTTAACATATAAGACCCTACATTGACTTGATATACATATAAAATATCATGACTAAAAATCGTTCAACATATACTTCACCTTATTAAAGCGAATTAAATTCCAAAATTTCACATGTTTTATATATGGGATCCAAAGTATCACAAAAATAATTATTATTTTTATCACAGTTCATCTAGTATTGGATGTCCTAATAAAAATCCACCGGAATGTATCGTTAAATTGTCACTTTATGTGTAAAGTATCACAACACAGTTCAGCACCATTAATCCAGCATCACAGTAAAATATAAATCCCATAGTAAGTTCACTGTCACGTATTAAATGTAAATCCCTGCGTAAATCCAAAGGTAACTTTTAAAATATTGTTACTATAATCCAAAGGGTATTAATCCAAAGAATGGTCACAAAAATAATGTCACTGTTATAAATCCAAATATACGGAATGTCACTGTTATAAATCCAAATATACGAAATGTCGCTGTTATAAATCCAAATATACGAAATGTCACTTTTTAAATAATCTGCCGAAAATATAATTAATTTCACTTATAATCCATCTTCATCCCCCCAGGGGCCTGCGTCCATATAGGGCAATTAGTCGTTGATTTTCTTCTGTTGTAGTGTAATTTAATAATCCAATTTTCATCCCCCCAGGGGCCTGCGTCCATAAAGGGCATTAAGTCGTTGAATTTATTTTTCTGTTCTTTTTCTTTTTCATCGGTGACTTCTGATTTAATAATCCAAATATATTTCTAAAAAATTCCGGCCGGTCTGAATAAATTTAATTTCTTTTTTATCGTTGGGCATGCTCATGTAGGTCTTGCAGTACGTCCCTGCATATCTGGCTGACGTCTGGGCTCTCGCTACTGTTGTTGAATACGATCTCCGAGACCCGCGTTGTCCTTGAAGAGCCGTCCGGTCCGGTGGTGGTGGTTGTTATCAATCTGATAGTTATCGCTCTGTTGACCGTAACATCTCCAGCTACGGACTCAGCTGGAGATGCTGGTGACGACAGGGTTTCCTGATGGTCTGGATACAGCACGACGGACTCTGGACTAGGGTATCCTGACGAAATGCCATAGTTCCATGTCGAGGCCGTGGAGTCTGGCGATCCCGGTGGACTTATGACTTCCTCGTCTTCATCTCCAAACAGGTCTTCCAACAGTTCATTAAACCTTTCATCTGTTGTGTCCTCATCCCTAAAGGCATAGGACGCCAGGTCCGGAACCTCGATACTATCCTCAATCCTCATTTTCGTCAAATCCAGCAGGGTGTTGTAAAGTTGATTCTAATCCGTTGATGGCTCAAAAAGTGACAAATTAGCGATAGCGCGCTGGTTTTACTACGGCTCGTCCAGTCCTTGTCGTCTTGGCAACGGGGGGTGACCGGTGGTCAGTCGTTGGACCGGGCGAGTCCAAACGCTTAGGTAATTTTTCGGGAGGGGTGACAGGGGTGGAGACTCCCGCTGGGCTAGCGCTGGCCGTAGCCCAGGTGTCCTCTGTGTTGACCATCTCTGAGCCACGGTATGGCTTCAAATTGTCCCCGTGTATCACTACGGCCTTTGATCTCTCAGAGTGGCGAATTCTGTACAACACATCACTGAGGCGCTCGACCACTGTCCACGGTCCGGTCCAATCTCTAGCTAACTTAGGTTTAGTTCCTGTGATAATTTTATGTTGAAATCTCCTTACTTTATCTCCAACATCATATGATCTTTCCTTTACATTTTTGTCGTAATGATGTTTTTGACGGCAATGCCGACCGGCCCATTGTTTTCCGTGCCGTACTAAATGACTGTTCCAATTTTTGCACAAGTTTTTCGAACATAATCCGAACGGTTGATGTAGCGTTCAGGATCATCTAGACCCTCACCCATTGAAATGTCTAATGGTACACACATCTCCTCTCCGAAAACCATCCTGTGAGGCGAAATACCCGTACTTTGATGTGGAGTGCTATTATAAGCCATAATAACTCCATCTATATATTCGTCCCAATCTATTTGGTTTTCACTGATGTACTTTGAGAGCATGTCTTTAACCGTTCTGTTAAACCGTTCCACCATTCCATCGGCGCGTGGATGATACGGCGTTGTTTTAGTTTTATAAATCCCCAAGAATTTACACAGTTCTTTTAAACAACTTCCCTTCAAACTGAGATCCCTGATCTGTAAATATTTCCCTTGGACTTCCATAGCGTTTAATCCATCCCTTGAATATAGCATCCGCGATCGTTTCCGCCTCTATATTTGGAACACAATATGCTTCTGTAAATTTTGTGAAATAGTCAGATACCACAAGAAGATATGCGTTCCCCCGGTCGGACTAAGGAAATGGCCCCCGTTATGTCGGCTGCTATTCTTTCAAAGCGACTTCCTGACACAAACGTTTTCATGGGATGACGCTTTTTCGCGGATGGTTTCTTCCATTTCCTCACAAACATCGCACGCCTTTACATAATCCATTATGTATTGTCTCATTCCCGGCCAGTAATATTTGCTAACTTTGGCCCGTACCCAGGTGCGAAACATACCTTGATGTCCGGAAACAGGTGAATCGTGTGTAATTACCACACAATAGTATCCTCTAAGAGATACAGGTACACAGATCCTTAGTCTCTCTTTTCCATCCGCCTCGATCCATTTTTCATACAGAACATTGTCTTTTAAAAACAAGTAAATCCCATCTAGCAAACCAAAATTTGGACTCGTAGCTGTACGCAGATAACAGTTCTATATCCGGTTTCGTACCACTATATCTTTAAACTTCTTTAGTAGTTTAAATAAATAGGTCCAATGTGCTCATCTTTTTCTTGAGCCACACTTATATTGCTTGAGAGTAAGCTCATTCTCCGGTATGGGTTTGTTAACAGACATAGGTGGTTCTATTCGGGATTCTACCCCGTTTTGCCTTTTTCTTTTCTATGGGCTCCACAGATTCGAACAAATTCTCCAAAGTTTCAAGACATATCGTCGACTTCACTCTATCTTTTACACACTTGTGGATTTCCTCTGTGTTCTGTCTAGAAGTTGATTGAACTGGGACCATTGTTACTCATAATTAAGCGGTAACTTACACTGCTTACAACTATCAGAAGGTAATCTAGATAACGCGTCCGCGTTAGTATGTTTTACTCCTGGGCGGTGTTGAATTTTAAAATTGTACTCACTTAATCTCTGAATCCACCGACCGACATACTTGTCCATCATCGGATCCTTGAATTTGTCAATACCACCGTTAATGATCCCATGGTCTGTCCCTTATCTGAAATCTCACGACCAAGAAAGATAATGTTTATAAATACTTCACCAAAAATACAACACTGCGAGCATTTCTCTTCGGGTGACCACAATAATTCCGTTCCTACCGAGTTAGATGATGACTACTAGCGTATGAAATAACCTACTTCGCGGCACATCTTGAATTTGGGCATATTACCGCAACCAATAGCAAAGTTACTAGCGTCCGTGGTCTAGAATAATACATTCCACCTTTCCATGTTTGGATATCCGAGTATCGGATAAGGGGGGGCCCAGATATTATGCGTTCCTTCACGTTCGTTTGAATGAAATCCTTTACACTCCTGTCAGTCCATGACCACTTAAACACCTTTCCCTGGTGAAGGTAATGCAGGACAATTTCGCTTATTTGTGCGAAACCGAATGACGTAATTCCGATAATATGACACAAGTCCCAGAAATGACTTCAAAACCTCAGTAACATTTAGTTGGAGCACACCATCGCTTTAATAGCCAGCAAATTTTTTGTAGGATCACGTCTTAACTCCGTCCAATTGGAAACCAGGTGGCCGACGAAATTAATTTCCCTGCAGAAGACTAAAAAAAAAAGGAATAAAAGAAGTTACAATTTACGCGCATTTTTATTGCATAATTCGCGTTATTTTGACGTCACATACAACAGCTGTGGAGTCGACTTTTATCCTGTACTTCCTCACAGCTTTTAATCGGCACTGAATAACGCCATATGCGTTTTTTTCGTTTAAACGTAAACAAGATTCAGTGTTCGGATTTGAATTATCTGGCCATATATATTTCCCTGTGTAGTTTCCCAATAACACTCAGCGCCAAGACGCGATCTGTGAGAATACAATAAAATTTCTGTTGGGTATTAACACTACCCTCAACATTGACGAAGGTTTTTTCTTGGTCAGTTTTGACCTTGATTCACAGCTTCCTTGCATAGGGGAGTATACTCACAGCTTTCTTGCAACTGACACCGGCTACATTTTTTCTAGTCAGTTTTGACTTGATCACAGCTTCATGGCGGCTCACAGTTTCTGCACTGACAACATACGAAGTTATTTCCAGTTTTGTTTGAATATATCCATGCGTGGTGTTTTATTGATATTAAACATACACTGTATCATAATTCCACTGACACTTGAATTTTGTTATAAAATCCTGTCCCAAAAGAATTAGTTTTAATTGGTCCGACAAACACTCGGAATTCCACACTAGCATCACTAAAACGTTAAAAAACATGATCGCGCGTTCTACAACATTTATTTCCTTTCCGTCAGCAGTTTCGTAAGCGCGTGCGAGATGGTTCTAACTCAGGACGCTCGTCCGGCGTTATTTTCCAATAAGTATCCTCTGTTATGTAGGTTTATCCTGGCGCCGGTGGTATTACTTTCCAAGTTTAAGGGGATTTCCATAAATCATCCCTTTCACTGTCTTACTCGAGTTCCTTGAACTTTTATTTTCGAGTAATTCCTCCGTCTCTTCCTGTTTGTGGTTGTCCGCGGAAGATAAATCCGTGTTTCTTCATTTTTCACCCAATGTCTGTTCTCATAATTCCCAAAATTTACGTGCGAATTATGACTTTGGATATTTCCTGGGCTAGGCCTCCTCGAATTTCCTGACTGGCGCACGGCCTACTGCACCAGTGATTCGTCGTTTGACTGCTTATCTGAAGATTTGTTTTCCTTTGTCGATTTAGGTTTTCTGTCAATTTCGGACACTTATTCCGCCAAATTGTTCCGTACTTCCACATTCGAAACATGCAGCTTTTTGGCAGTTTGTTTCAGGTTTTTTACCCGTTCTCGCCTTCACATTGGGTACATACATGGTGCCGACGGGTTTCTGATGTTTTCACTTATTTGGATACAGTCTTACTTGCATAGCGTAAGTAACAGCCTCCTGCACCGTTTTAGGCCGCATTTCGCCTTAATAGCTAGACGGAAGTTTCAGAAGGACTACAGTTATCTAGGAATGTTTTTAACGAACTATTTCCTCTACGTACTCACGATTGTCCGGGTAAGCTCTCACTGTACATGTCCTGAAGTTCCTGTGCGAAATCACGGAAAAAAGATTCCTTATTTTTACGTTTCCGTGAGTTTTGCCTCAGCAATATAACTTTCTTTCATAGCTTTATGGACCGAAAACGTTCGTCCATTTTATTCCTTAATTCGCTCCAGTACTGCGCGAGTTGATTCTGATAATCCTTACGCGACTACACTTCAGCTTGGCTCCTCTTAAAACAGTGAAAAAACACTTTTCAAAGCCCTGTCTGGATTCCAGTTATTCAAACTTGCGACATTATCAAAATAGCGAATGTACTCACTCCATATTTCCTTTTTTTTTTTTATTTTTTTTCTTTTTTTTCTTTTTTGCATAATTACATTACAACACAATGTACACAGTCACATAAAACAATATACAGGTACACATATATATGTATTCACAATCACATATCACTCGCGAGCACACACAAAAACACACATACACACACCCACACATCCTCACACCCACACACTCCCACCCACACACTCACCCTTACACACACCTACATTCGTGCAAGAATGTACACACAAATATTTCATTTTAAGGGAAAATTTTTAGAATTGAATTTTATAATTGTTATAAATAGCACAATATTAATATCAAGTGTATTGTTATACTAGTTTAAAATACGTATTTGAACAGGCGATGTATTTTCAATCACAACTTACAAAATCAGTTATCCAGTAATAAAAAGATTATAATGATTTATCTTGAAATATCTTATATATTTTACTCAAATGGCTTGGTAAATATCTAATGAAAAAAAAACATTTCTAATACTCAAATGTACATGTATCATTGTACTCTCACACATATTCTCCGCCTCAAGCGCATACACCCACACACAGTAATCACGTGCATAATGATATATTACATTTACATGATACGCGAAAAAACATAAACATTTTTGTTGCCATTTATTTTTTTAAATAATACAGGACTAAGTTATGGATAAGAAACTATGATTGAGTAATACAGAGTATTGTAGTTGGTTTCTTAATAAAATAAAGAAAATTGAATGGTTGGACCAGCATAAGTGATTGATTTTATTTCAGAGAAATCATTAGCTGAAAATATTTTGCCAATTTTCCCACAGTTTGTTAAATTTGTCAATAGTCATGTTTTTCTGGGCTAATGTTTTTTCAATATTAAATCTATACAAAAGGAAGTTTTTTATTTCATTTAACGTTATTTTATCATTTTTCCTGGATGAGCAATAAATAGAGTACTTTGTGTGGAGGATTATGAAATTGAGAGGATAAGAAGTTTGCAAATTTTCACTTTTTACCAAAAAGAATAGAAGTTAAATTTAATTGAATAGTTTTATTTATTTTATTTTGTATCCACTCTATATAAGCATCTGCCAAATCCTTTTAATTTCATCTCACTCCCAAAATAGATGTTGAATACTTTCAATTTCAGTTTTGCATATATATTACATTTATTACAGTTTTTTATTCCTATGTTTTTTTAGATAAGTGTTTACAGGCAAAATTCTATGTTGTAGTCTGTATTGGAACCATTGTATTGTAGTGTCTTTTGACAGTTTAAAGGTATTTTCATAAACTTGCTTCCAATTTTCAATATCAATATTTAAGTTTGAAGTCCATTTCAATTCAGCTGTTATTTGTATTTTTGTACGGAATTTATAAGTGAATTGTACATGTCTTTACATCCTTTCTTATTTTTTATCAGAATATTTATATGATTTGGAATAAAAGGTCTAGTTATATCAAATTTTTTTCCCTTTTCTATTTGGTTCGATCTTAGCGCAGTTTTGATTGATTCGCAAATTCCTATATAGAACAAAAAATTGGAAGATTCTAAATTAAATTTTTGTTTGAAGCTTTCAAAATTCAAAAACATTTGATTTGAATCCATAAAGTCTGATATAAATTTTATACCTTTTTCGTACCATTCTTTATTGAAAAAGGATACATTATCTATTTTAAGAAGGGGTTTATACCATACAGGAGATTTTATAAATTCTTCAAGTGTTGTGTATGAAGTCAGAATCAGATATGTTTGACCATTGCTTGGAAAACATTTTCCCAAAATTTATTATTAGTTTTAACTTTTTTCAAAAAATCTGATCCCATATCTATAAACTTTGAAATTTTAAAATGTTCTGTTTCATAATATACTTATCCATTCTTTTTCTTCAGCCACTATTAGTCTTCGTAGCCAAGTTGATTTTAAACTTATTATAAATTTCTGGAGGTCAATCATTTTTAAACCCCCGTCCTCATAATATTTAATCAATGTATTCCCGTTTTTATTCGATCAATTGTGATTGCCAAAACAAAGTGAGAAGAAGTTCTTTATTAAGCGTATTGATTTTAATCTCTATATTTGGGTTAGGAATAGAGACATAAAATAGGTGAAGTTTAATTTGAGGTAATAAAATGGATTTTTATTACTATACAATTTATTCCTATGGGTGTGAGCACCCTTTTTGTACCATTGCACAATATTTTTATCTATTGTATTAATTGCCTTTTCATAATTCATATTACTAATTTTCATCTAAATTTATAGACAATAGTCAATACCTAATATGTGAATTTTGTTTTTCCCCCCCACACTGAGTTTCCATCTATGGTGGTAGGACATCATTACTACTGAATTTTTTACTTTCCGAATCCATATGACATTTGTATTTCTATCATTAGTTTATTTTCAGGGCCTGAAATTTGTCCAAAAGTGTCTAAAACCTGCAATTGCTTCATTAAAGGGTGATTTCTTCTGATCCATCTAAGATGAGAGATGTGTCGTCTGCGAACTGCGAAAGTTTAATGGTTTTTCTCTCCATTGACCTATACCGCTTATAGTCTTTGTTGATTTTTTTTTTTTTTTTTAATCATTAATATGCTAAGCGATCTTCTGCGACTAGGATGAAAATTAAATATGGTGATATGGGGGGTCTCGCCTTTGGCGTGCATGCAGGGCTCGGCGCAATATTAAAAGGTTTTGGATAAGAATACA
Organism: Argopecten irradians; assembly: GCF_041381155.1. Lineage (NCBI taxonomy): Eukaryota > Metazoa > Mollusca > Bivalvia > Pectinida > Pectinidae > Argopecten > Argopecten irradians. Next base: position 59,095 of record NW_027187840.1, read on the forward strand.
ATTTTGAGTTATGGCAGTGCAGAAAATGTGTTTTTATTTAAGATGTCTCTGTACCCAATTTTTAAAAAACTATCTATCCAAAGATTAAAAAATCCATGACTTTTTCGAGGAAAAGAAAAATCCCAAGATAACCGAGTCAAATAGCTTTTTCGAAATCATACTACAATATTGAGTAGCCCTGGTATATTATTAAATTCTGTAAAATTCATTTAAGTCATAAATTAATCTAGTATTTTCCTCCCAATATATCTACCATTGTTAATAAAAACTGTTTGTTGTTTTTGAACAAATAATTTGTGGTCTAGAACTTGTTTTAGTCTGCTTAGCTATGCATGCTGAGGCTGAGTTTGTATTGTTAACATTACAATTAAAGTTATAGGGTGCGCTACAATTATTTAAACTATTGATCGTGGTTTATCAAATTTTTGGGTATGCATTTGTAATGATACCCTTGTCGCTGTGTAATTGACAATCTGTCCAATATCATATCCAAAATTTAAAGTAAAAGATCGTGAGAACTAAAAATGCCTTTTATGTCTAGGTCCAAAAAGAATTTAAAAAATTCACAAAGTGAAAAGCCATCTTATCCAGACGAGATTTGACCGTTTAGTAATTGTCTGTATCACATAGCCTTTTTTAAGTGCGCAAATTACAAAGTTTCGTGAACGTTCTTCTGTGTTACCCATTGTTCCGATCAAGTTGTTTACTTTGATTTGTTCTGAAAGTATATCAATACTTACATCCCTTGAAGAAGTTACATCTAAACATTAACATTTTGGAGAGAGTCAGAACGGTCTTTGTATAGATTTTGTGTAAATAATTTTCAACCATCATGTTAGAATAAGCTTCACAAACAACTGTTCAATGATGAGTTCTCCATTATTCATCTTTCCTATTCTGTTAATAGAGTTTTATTTATGAAATTTTGTGACTTCTAGATTACAAAAGTATCTTGTTGGTTTTTCACCCCTCGTCTATTAGTTGTGCTTTTGATCTTAATTCATTTCCCCACTCATTTTTTAATTTTCGTGATATTTGTGAGTTCATTTTGTTTTAGTTTCGTAATCTTGTACCATTTAGTTTTCCATGAGTCCATTTTTATGCTCCATATTTTCTATTTCTAACAGAAGTTGTTTTTCTTTCTTGTCTTTTTCTTTTTTAAGGTTGTGAAAGGGGGGGGGGGGGGAATATGTTATTGTTAGCACCTCTATATTTCCATTAAAAGTGTTTATATAAACAATTGATCTTAATGTCAAATAATAATATCTTTATCTAATATAGCAGTGATTGTTGTTATTAATTGGTGAAGCATATTGTTGTTTAACTTAGCAATAGTATTTTTTATTTTGTTAATATATTCTTTGTCATAAAGCAGACTGTTGTTAAATTTCCAAAGACCTTTACCTTTAACAAAATTTGAAAAGTTTTTAAATCTAGAGATATAATTGAATGATCACTTCTGTATCTAGAGTGTATTATTTGCTTTTTCTGATTGATTTAAAAGATTTTCTGAAATAAGAAAGAAG